>NC_083107.1:63747504-64050534 GCF_949774975.1 Lagenorhynchus albirostris
AAAATAGAAATAGCTTAAATGTCCAACAGTAAGGGATTAGTTAACTACATTCATATCATGCAGTCATTAATTTTTTTTTAAATAAATGTATTTATTTATTTATTTATTTTTGGCTGCATTGGGTCTTTGTTGCTGCACGCAGGCTTTCTCTAGTTGCAGTGAGCGAGCGGGGGCTACTCTTCCTCGTGGTGTGCGGGCTTCTCATTAAGGTGGCTTCTCTTGTTGCAGAGCACGGGCTCTAGGCGTGCGGGCTTCAATAGTTGTGGCACGCTGGCTCAGTAGTTGTGGCTCATGGGCTCTAGAGCACAGGTTCAGTACTTGTGACACATGCTGCTCCGCGGCATGTGGGATCTTCCTGGACCAGGGCTTAAACCCATGTCCTATTCATTGGCAGGCGGATTCTTAACCACTGAGCCACAAGGTAAGTTCCGCCATTAATTTTCTTTATGATAAAAAGTGCATAATATATTGTTAAAAAGGTGCTAAAATTGTTCATACAATATACCAATTATATAGAAAAGAGAAGTATAGAAAATAGACTATGAAGAAAGATATCAGAAAATTAAGTGTTTTAATTTCACATGTTGTATTTTTCAGTATTTTCCCAATTTTCCTTAGTGAGCTATTCATTACAGAGTATAACTATCATAAAAGAGAAAAAGAAAAACAACTCAAAAAGCTCAGTATTACTGAAACCAAATGAACCTGAGGCCCTGTCATGTTCTGACCACCTTGTCTAAGACTGAAACACCAGTGCAGCAGCTTGGCCCAGGCTCCTCATGCCAGTCCTCTTGTACCCTGGCTGCCTGCTCCAGCTGAGTATCTAGCTCCACCAAGGTCTGCAACTGGGTCTGTTCCCATCTCTAGGCTGATCCAGCAGGCATGTCTGTCTCTTTCTTGGAATCTTTTGGTCTAACCAATCTCATGGACATACCAGAGTATTAACTATTAATTGTGGAAAAGTATGTAATATGGTGAAAAAAATGTAACTGTAGAAATTTGTCTACTAAATAATTAGCTTTGGTTTAAGGAATAAATGGCCAGTCAGCAATGCCTAGCTAGGGACCAACCCTCGTTTGAGTTATTTAGTACAGGGCCGATCAAGCCACAGTCCACAGACTGCGACCAGTTGGCAGTGGGCTAAGTACAGAAAGTGAGTAAGCAATAGGACAATGCTGCAATGTCTTCACTGTATTTTATAAAGTACTGGTCTCTAACGGAAAGAAGGGTAACCAAAAACCTTGGCCCTTCACCACAGTTTGACACACTAACTAGAATATTTCACCTCACCCATCTTACCCTAAGTAAACCAAATTATAGGACATCAAAGAAAAATTGTTGGGAATTCCCTAGAGGTCCAGTAGTTAGGACTCCTGCACTCTCACTGCCTGCTGAGGGCCCGGGTTCGATCTCTGGTTGGGGAACTAAGGTCTGACAAGCAGCAGGTGCAGCCAAAAAAAAAACGAAAAAAAAGTTTACAGTACTTTCTACATTTGTCTGACTTCGGGGATACTGGTCTTAACACTAAAATGTTAACGAAGCAGTTTATTTTTGTACTTCTCTTTAAGATCACAACTTCATAGCTAATAGTTTTATGAACTGACCATTGGATTTACTGATTTCCTCACGTGCTCTTGGACCTAGGCCATCCCATGTCTGCTGGCATCTGCTCCAGCCTTCTCCCAGGCCTTCACACTCACCCTTCTCCCCTGGCTCCTCAGCCTGTAAACATCCTGGAGTTATTCCCATACCAAAAAATACATATTTCCCCAAGTTCTGTCACTTTTCCCTTCCTCTCCACCCCTTCATTGTCCTAGTTTATGACCACGACCTCGACTCTAGTGTAGGCTCTCTACTGACCTCCTTGCCACCCAACAGTTGGCAGAACGATCTTCCTGAAATACCATCTGACCAGGTTGCTCCTCTAATTAAAGCTACTGGACAGTCCTCCATCACCTGCAGGATGTCAAAGCTCCTTAACAGGACAACCAAGTTCTTCCATGACCCAACCCCTCCTAACTTCCTGACACCACAGCCCACATCGCACCCATTCAACTATCCCCACTTTGCCTCTTAAAGTCCAATAGTATCGAACATGGTACCATTAACTCAAGCTCTCCTTTTTGCTCTCTTGTATCTGGAATAACTTCTTTCTGCCTGGCTAACTTACTTATCCTCACCCTTCCAGACTCAGGATATCTTCCTTTTTTTTTGTTTTTGTTTTTGTTTCGGCTGCATTGGGTCCTTGTCGCTGCGCGTGGGCTTTCTCTAGTTGTGGCGAGCGGGGGCTACTCTTCATTGCAGTGCATGGGCTTCTCATGGTGGTGGCTTCTCTTGTTGTGGAGCACGGGTTCTACGCGCACGGGCTTCAGTAGTTGTGGAACGCAGGCTCAGTAGTTGTGGCGCACAGGCTCTCGAGTGCAAGCTCAGCAGTTGTGGCGCACGGGCTTCGTTGCTCTGCGGCACGTGGGATCTTCCCAGACCAGGGATCAAACCCGTGTCCTCTGCATTGGCAGGCAGATTCTTAACCACTACGCCACCAGGGAAGTCCAGGATATCTTCCTTTAGGAAGCTCTTCCTGACCATATCAACTCAGTGCCCATCAACATTTTGCCTGAGGTAGGTGTCCCTCCTCTGTGCTCCCAATATACCCTGTAAATAACAGTATCAGAGAACTTACCATTTTGCACTGACATTATGTTTTCATGTTTGTCATTCAATCCTCAAGTGCAGGAACCTGTACCTAGTACAAACTGAGTGCTCAAATGTTTGTTGTAGTCTAGATTCCAGGTGGAACCAAATTAGACTAAAGTCTCAAATTCAGACTTTAGGCCTTGGTTTTTAAAAAACATGAACTGGAACTTACAGTACTGATATTGTTACTTAGCCTTTATAAAGTTTTCTGAGGACTAATGGTGTGAAATGACCATTAGGGAAATGACCCTACCTTATTTTAATGATTAAATATAAAATCCCAAATTGGAGGTAAACAATATACTTGGATAGAAGCTTTTATCATCTATCCCTGACAGGACCCTGAGAGACCGAAAAACAAAAGGCCTAGAGGATTGATGTGATGACCGCCCTTTTACTACTTATTGCTGCTAATTTTATACTGAGCTATAAGATAGCAGGTCTGTGAGTAACATTTAATTGACTCTGCTTCCTCACAAACTGACTCGATTTTGTCATGCTTGTGTAACTCATCACCCACTAGACCTAATGCTATGTGTTTGGGAACCTTTGATTTCCTGGTCACACACTTTATTCACTTTAAGGAGCTCTGTACCTTGTTGAGAGAGTATCATGATCCCTAGTTCCCCTTTTCCTTCAGAGAGTAACTCACTGCTCAGGATACAGCTTCTCCCTCAGGTCAGCTCCAGATTCAGGGTTTCCAGTTTATTTTCTATTAACACTATCAAGAATCACCTTAGCTCTTCCTTTGTGATAACTGGTCTTGAAAAAAATAGCCTTCCCTTTCCCGTGAGTAGCTCTTGAAAGTGTCCAATTCTTTGTAGAAATAGCATTTCACACCATGGCAAACTGTTTTAGAAACAAGACATACCAATACACCTAAGTCTTTATTTATTTGGCTCTAGGAAGAATTTGCATGAAAATGAGCCTATATGGCAAGTACAGAATGTACTGTAACAGCACCAGAGAGGTACATCCTCTCTGCTCTACAGAGCCTCAATGTTTAACATATACATGTGACGTTAGTAATAAAACCAGATAGTCCAGGAAGAAAGGAGCCCTTTAGGAAAAACTCAGTTTAGAGTGACTTTTCAAATTGACCATTCCTCTTCATATACTTAAATTCAAATAACAGATACATTCACAGGCCCAAATATTGGCATAGAATAAAATCATGTTCATTTATTTTTCTGCATCTTAGAATTTTAGAAAGCATAAAATTAAATACGTTGAATGTAATAAATTCATCCATACAAGTGCAAGTCTCCAGCTATAATGCATTTTATGGCAGATTTATCATTTAAAAAATGTACCAGTAAATCAAAAAAGAGGGAGTATGTCCATTTAACTTTTATTGAAGTGTATGTAGGAGGTCTTCAGAAATCAAATATGAGCATGAAGATATGGCCAAACATAAAATCTATCAAATTCAGTGAAAAGTTGCTGACTTTAAATAGTAGTTGTAAGAATGACCAATATATATTCTTTGTTAACAACCCTTCACTCTACAGTAAAAAAAAAAAATTCAGTAAACATTCTTTCCTAAGGTAGTTTCCCTTATATAATCAGTGATTTATCCATTTCTTTGTATACACAAATTTGTTGAACATACCAATCAGTGGTTCTCACAAGTGAAAAATAAAAGCACAAAAAAGTTTACACTCTTGTACAGGTAAATAAAAGATCACCTTGAATTAAACTGGATCTCCTTAAGGGTGTAGTATAATTTCAGTTTCATTACCTATTACATAATTAGTTTCTTACATACAAATATTGACATATTTGGCTTGTGCTTCAAAGCCTCTGCGTCTGTGAAGTCCATATCAATGCAGCTCACAATTTGAAGTCACTGGGGAGTTCTTTACTGCTGCTGGGTTTGACCTGATCATGCATAAGAGTCTCCTCAGCACCCGCTGTGGCACTGCACATCTCCGAGGCATCATCGGCATCAGGGTCCAAGTCTTCAGGACAGGGAAGTTTCAGCAGCTCTTCTCGGAGCTGCGCAGTGTGACGCTACGCAGGGGAAAATTGAGTGATGTTAGAACTGTAAACCCTGGGACACTAGCACAACATCACTGGAGGGAAGAATTGAGTCCAAAACAAAACCCAAAGCATTAGGTCTACAAAAATTTAGTAAGACCTTCCTTAAGCTAGCTGCTCTAACAGGCAGTGAACAAAGTTGGCACAAATCTCTAACCTCAAAGTAACTGACGCTGCTGGTAAGCCCTGAGTACTGAGTAGCATGCCCACAGACCCTACCAATGCCCCAACACCTGTAACAAAAACAGCATTACTAATGACTCAGAGGACACCAGTCATTTGCCATATATAGTTTTAAATTAAAGAGAATAACATCTTAACTTGTAATACATGCTGCCTCTGACTAAAATTTTTGAGAGACAGTCCATAAATTAAAATAAAACCACTGCTATTTTAGTGAATGAAAACTAGGCCCTATGTAAAACGTTGGAAATCTTTCATACTCATCGCCTCATGTAATGCCTGGCTTACACCTTATAAATAATTTAATCATAAGGATTTTTTAAAATGTAAGCAAATGAAAAAGAAGATCTAGAGAGAGTACATAACTTTGTATTACCCCACACTGCCATTTAGGGAAGGATATAGAGATGTAACAGAGAGTGGCTGGTTGTTTACAAACATTAAGTTTTAGTTTATAAATTTCTAGTGGGAGAGAAATGACCTCAAATCTCACACCAAGGGCTTTGAAAATTAGTTGTGTCAATAGCTGACTTTGAAAATTAACCAACATTTATAGAACAAGGAACTGTGCTCAACAGTAACAATGTAAAAGCAATGTGTAAAATAAGGAGGACACAGCTGGATAAAAAGAGCTGACTGTACTAGGCCATTTTATCTAAGGGACTTGAGCATCTGTGGATCTTGGTATTTGCAGGGGATCCTGGAACCAATCCCCTGTGGATATGGAGGACCAACTATATGATCTCTGATTTTACAGAGCCTAAACTTTGGTTAGAAGTAGAAGACAATATAAGCAAGATAAGACAACTACACATTTGCAGCCATTTTTAAGGTTTCAAAGTATATTTACATACTGGTAACTCGAAATTTTTCTAGCCCCAATTTCCCTTCCACCATGGACAACAGAAGAAAACACTAAGTAGGGAAGAAGAAGAAAAAAAAAGGACAATTATGAAGGCCCAGTTGAGGTGGGAATACTATGCCTTTATTGTGAAATTAAACTGAAGAGCTGTATACTTTTCTCAAGTAGCACTCAGCAGCAAAAGTATACCTGAGATGATATAAATTTGGACTGATTCAGGATAGATTTCCAAATCAGGGCATTACAGATACAAAGAATAAGAATTTGAGATAAAAACAAGACACTGAATGAAATAACAAAGCAAAAGAAGCTGGACTTTAGCCACCGAGGTTTTGTGTAAGGGAAAGATATATCTAAACGACTGAGCTATGGGAACTGAGGAGAATAATGGGGAGGAGAATCCCCGTATGAAGGCAGCACCGATAGGACCTAGCACTGACCAGGTAGGTATACTAGATGAAGCGGGAGTTAAATAAAATTTGCCAACAAACACATGAAAGAATGCTCAACATCATTAATCATTAGAGAAATGCAAATCAAAACTACAATGAGATATCATCTCACACCAGTCAGAATGGCCATCATCAAAAAATCTAGAAACAATAAATGCTGGAGAGGGTGTGGAGAAAAGGGAACACTCTTGCACTGCTGGTGGGAATGTGAATTGGTTCAGCCACTATGGAGAACAGTATGGAGGTTCTTTAAAAAACTACAAATAGAACTACCATATGACCCAGCAATCCCACTACTGGGCATATACCCTGAGAAAACCAAAATTCAAAAAGAGTCATGTACCAAAATGTTCATTGCAGCTCTATTTACAATAGCCCGGAGATGGAAACAACCCAAGTGCCCATCATCGGATGAATGGATAAAGAAGATGTGGCACATATATACAATGGAATATTACTCAGCCATAAAAAGAAACGAAATTGAGCTATTTGTAATGAGGTGGATAGACCTAGAGTCTGTCATACAGAGTGAAGTAAGTCAGAAAGAAAAAGACAAACACCGTATGCTAACACATACATATGGAATTTAAGGGAAAAAAATGTCATGAAGAACCTAGGGGTAAGGCAGGAATAAAGATGCAGACCTCCTAGAGAACGGACTTGAGGTTATGGGGAGGGGGAAGGGTGAGCTGTGACAGGGCGAGAGAGAGTCATGGGCATATACACACTAACAAACGTAGTAAGGTAGATAGCTAGTGGGAAGCAGCCGCATGGCACGGGGATATTGGCTCGGTGCTTTGTGGCGGCCTGGAGGGGTGGGATGGGGAGGGTGGGAGGGAGGGAGACGCAGGGGGGAGGACATATGGGAACGTGTGTTTATGTATGACTGATTCACTTTGTTATAAAGCAGAAACTGACGCACCATTGTAAAGCAATTATGCCCCAATAAAGATGTTAAAAAAAAAATTTGAAGATTTTTAGACAGAGAAAAGTTGTTTAAGATTAAGAAAATACAGAAGGTTATAAAATTTGACTGAAGGAAAGATAAGTTCTCTCTTTTAGATCTTCAATGAAGAGTGATGACAGGGCATCCAAGTAAAAATGCCAGTAATATGACTTTGAGAAAGCTAAGAGCAGACAACAGTTTGCAAAGTCACTTTTAAAGAGAAAATGGCCAATGTCAGGGGTATAGATACAATGATAGAGAAAGAGAATAAAATAGTCCTAAGGGCCAAATAGCAAGGCTTCAGGTACACAATCATCCAGGAGAAGGGGAAAGAAAAAACAACCTGAAAGAATTAAGAGTGTGAGAAGAGGAGCCAAGATAGCCCACAGATGAAAAGTACAGAGAAAAAAAGAACATTAGACCAGTGTTAGGACTGTTTTTATCAAGTAGGCAACAGTGTTACAAGAGATTATACTGAAACCATCTAATTTAAAAGTCAAGGCAAGTTTCCATGAAGTGAAATTTAAGCTGAAAACTGAATGGAAGTGAGCCAGTAGAGCAGGCAAAAGTAAGCATCTGTAAAGGCCTGGAGGGGAGAGAGATGCACAGAGGGGAGAGAGGTGCATAGAGAGCACAGCCAGGGTCACTTTGAGAACTGGATAGCGGGTCACTTCCATAGAATGGAAATTCAACTGCAAAACGTTGATTGGTGAGAGGGTTATTTAAAAATGGAGGCAAAAGTGTTAACAGCTCTAGTTTTTGTAGTAAAAGGAGAGAATCATTTTTATAATAACAGGGGCAAAATAAAACTAGCTTAAGGGGATGCAAATGTTAAGGAGAAAAAAAATTTTCTTTTTAAAGGTTTTTATAATGGAAAATCTCAAACATATACAGAAGTAAGCAGAATATAAAATGAACTCCCATGAATCTATCACCGAGCTTCAACATTTATCAACTCAGGGCTAGTCTTCTTTCATCTATAATACCACCACTTTTCTCATTTTGTTTTGAAGCAAACCCCAGATATTGTATGGTTTTACATTCATAAATATTTCTGTATGTAACCTGAAAAATAGGGACATTAAAAAAATTCACCAATAAAAAAACCCTAATAAATCCTTATCATTATCATCTAATCATTTTAAGTGAAGATACTTTTAAAGTTAGAAGGAAAGGAGCCAGTAGAGACGACCATAATCAGTGGAGGATAAAAGGAACAGAGATGAGTAAAGACAGGTATCTCCCAAGGCAGGGAAAAAAGGGTGGCCTTTGGAGGTATGATTCCCACATAAAAAAAAAAAAAAAATCTCCAAAACCATCATGTACTACATTTCCATTCTGTGAACGCCCTAGTTGAAAACAACAGCTCACTGCCCCCAAAACAGGACTGTATCACAGATGCTTCCACACCAATCAGCTGCTGGAGGCTCTGCAGCTACCATCTCCCTCATTACTCCAAGTAATAAAATTCTGGAACGTAAGAGGCTCAGGGAAAAGCTAATGCAAACTGTCATGGAGAACATTTTGTTGCCATCATTGTCAAACAACTCTATGAAACTCTGTTGGCTCAGTCCCTATACTCATTTTTAATTTTAGGAACTGTCACTTCATTGTCAAAAGGAATGTATCTTTTCTATAGACTTCTAGGTAACCTCTGAACTTAATAAATTTAATGTTTCTTTCTAGCAGTCATCACAGTTCTGTCAGTGAATATACAACTCTTCTTTTAAAGCCACCGACAAGGCTCCTGTTAGGGAGGGTTACTCACCTTGAGAGCTGCTGCATGGTGAGACATGGTCCTGCCTACCCGCTTATCACTGCTGTGCTGCTGGATGTCTGCAATCCACTCCTCACACTGGGCCATGATCTCAGCTCTTTTCAAGTAAAAATGTTTATGTATAACCTTAAGAATAAACCAAGCAAGAGAACAACATGTGATCGGGTCAGAATTTAAAAGACAAAGTATGTGGCATTACAAAAACATGAAATTTAAAAGACATGGCATTTTTTTTCTCTCCACAAAACTCAATGTGGTTAACACTCTACATTATTAACAAGGAAGAATCAGGATTATGACATCAGATGACTTGTGTTGAAATACCCAGTTCTATAAGCAGAAAATAATGCCCAATCCCACTCAGACATTTCAGTAGTTAATCCTATCCAGAGAACATAAGACATCTATAAAACAATAGAGTCAGAAGGCAAATGTAAATAAATGAATAATCAGGAGAAAAAGTATTGACAACAGAAAAACTGTCAATTTCTATCTTTCAAAGAGAACTCAAAGAACATTTAGATGAGTAAAGAGATTCTCAATCACAGGCATTCGCACAGATATCAGAACATAGCCCTAAATAGGCAATATTATTACTCTCTTAATTTTGTCTTCTGATTAACTTATGAACAAGATTTTATTTTATGACGTTTAACTCCTTAAGATAAATGTGCTTTACATTTCAGATTTTTAAAATTCTTTCTTTGAAAAACCGAGTAAAATTTCTGTGTATGTAGTAAAAGTCTATTTTTGACAAATTTAAGCTAGAAAATAGATCATTTTGGAATTATTATTCTGTATTCTGGGTGAGCTACTTACTACGTTGCCCAATGAGCTTGTCTCCTCTAAAGAAAAGGCAATAATACCTACAAGGGAAAAATTAGGAAAAACTGGGAATGGACATAAAACACCACCAATAAGTTATTGAGTTTGATGCATACAGGGATACAAAAATGAGTACGAAACCACCTGATACGAAGAACCATGATGACCACAGAATAAGATGGGAGATGAGTGCACAAGAAAAAGATACGTTTTGAAAAATACAAAACAACAATAAAAAACAAAAACAAATCCCATGAAATTAAAACAGTAGCAGGCCACAACTGATTGGGAAAATTAGAAAAGCATTCATGGACAAGGGGTACCCCTTTAATGTGAGCTAGGTTCTAAAAGATGAGAAAGAATTATTGTTTCAAATTATACATATTTCCTTTTTGTGAAAGTCATGTCCCCACTCTTGAGTCCCCTGTGTTAGCAGTTTATTCTTCCAGAAAACAAAACAAAACTTTAAGCATGAACCAACAAATTACACTGACTGTGTATACTTACAAATTTCTTTCAATACATTTAAAAACTGACGTTTAACATATACAGAAAAGTGCCCAAATCATGTGTATAACTGAACGCGTTTTCCCACAGTGAACACAAGAAAACAACCTCTACTTAGATAAGAAACAGAACACTACCAAGCATGCCGGAAGATCCCCTTGTGCTACTTCTTACCATTAACCCTCATCCAAAAGTATACACCATACTAACTTCTTTAAGTATGAGTTTAACTCAGTTTTGAACTTTTTATACATAGAATCATATAGAAAGTACTCTTGTGCCTGGTTTCTTATGCTCTTTATTGTGTTTATAATATCTGTCCATCTTAATGTGTGAAGGAGTTCACTCATTTACACTGCTGTATTCCACTTTATGAAAATTCCATAATTTCTCCATTCATTCTGCTGATCAGACTGTTTCCAATTTTTGGCAATGTTATGAACATTCTCTACACCCAATATGTACACAACTGCTATTGAGCATATACCAAGGAATGGAATTGCTAGTCATAAAGCATATATTAAGCTTATTACCTGAAAGTATTGATATGTTACAAAGTATTGATATATCAGAGCTCCAGTTGTTCCACAACCTAACATTTGGTATCAAAAGCCTTTGAACTCTTAGAGATGCTGAAGGATAGGTAGACAGGAGCCAGACAATGTAGAGTTTTGAAGGCTATGGTAAGGACTCTGTGTTTTCATCTTCTTTTAATGGGAAGTCAATGGAGTGAGATGATCTGATTATGCGTGGAGAACCATTGTAGAAGGACAAAGTGGAAGCGGCGAAATCAGAAAACTACTTCAACAATTCAAGCAATAGGTAATGGTAGCTTGATTTTTTTGTTTGTTTGGTTTTTAAAAAATATTTATTTATTTGTTTGGTTGCACCAGGTCTTTTTTTTTTTTTAAATAAATTTATTTATTTTTGGCTGCGTTGGGTCTTCGTTGCTGTGCACAGGCTTTCTCTAGTTGTGGGGAGCAGGGGCTCCTCTTCGTTGCGGTACATGGGCTTCTCATTGCGGTGGCTCCTCTTGTTGTGGAGCATGGGCTCTAGATGTGTGGGCTTCAGTAGTCGTGGCATGCGGGCTCAGTAGTCGTGGCTCGCGGGCTCTAGAGTGCAGGCTCAGTAGTTGTGGCACACAGGCTTAGCTGCTCCACGGCATGTGGGATCTTCCCAGACCAGGGATCAAACCCATGTCCCCTGTGTTGGCAGGCAGATTCTTAACCCATGTGCCACCAGGGAAGTCCCTGCACTGGGTCTTAGTTGCAGCAGGTGGGCTCCTTAGTTGTGGCTTGTTGACTCCTTAGTTGCAGCATGCATGTGGGATCTAGTTCCGTGACCAGGGATCAAACCTGGGCCCCCCGCATTGGCAGCGCAGAGTCTTAATCACTGCACCACCAGGGAAGTCCCAGTAATGGGAGCTTGAAATAGGCTGGCCAGGGTGAAGATTTAATTAATTAATTAATTAATTAATTAACTGTAGTATAGTTGATTTACAGTGTTGTGTCTGTTTCTGGATACAGCAAAGTAATTCAGTTATACATATACATACATATTCTTTTCCATTATGATTTATTACAGAACATTGAATATAGTTCCCTGTACTATATGGTAGAACCTTGTTGTTTATCTGTTTTATATACAGTAGTTTGTATTTGCTAATTCCAAACTTCTACTTTATCCCTCCCCCACCCCCTTTCCCCTTTGGTAACCATAAGTTTGTTTTCTGTGTCTGCAAGTCTGTTTTGTAAATAAGTTCATTTTAGATTTAAGTTCAATTAGATTCCACATATAAGTGATATCATATGGTATTTGTCTTTCTCTGTCTGACTTACTTCACTTAGTATGATAATCTCTAGGTCCATCCTTGTTGCTGCAAATGGCATTATTTCATTTTTTTTTATGGATCAGTAGTATTCCATTGCATATATACCACACCTTTATCCATTCATCTATCAATGGACATTCAGGTTGCTTCCATGTCTTGGCTATTGTAAATAGTGTGGCCGTGAACATCAGGGTGCATGTATCATTTTTTTTTAAATTAATTAATTATTTTTTGGCTGCGTTGGGTCTTCATTGCTGTGTGCGGGGCTTTCTCTAGTTGTGGCGAGCGGGCGCTACTCTTCGTTGCGGTGCACGGGCTTCTCATTGTGGTGGCTTTTCTTGTTGCAGAGCATGGGCTCTAGGCTTGCAGGCTCTAGAGCACAGGCTCAGTAGTTGTGGCGCACGGGCTTCGTTGCTCCACGGCATGTGGGAACTTCCCGGACCAGGGCTCGAACCCATGTCCCCTGTATTGGCAGGCGGATTCTTAACCACTGTGCCACCAGGGAAGCCCTGCATATATCTTTTTGAATTAGAGTCTTCTCTGGATATATGCCCAGGAGTGGGACTGCTGGATCATATGGCAACTCTATTTTTAGTTTTTTAAGGAACCTCCACACTGTTTTCCATAGTGGGTGTACCAATTTACATTCCCACCAACAGTGTAGGAGGGTTCCCTTTTCTCCACACGCTCTCCAGCACTTGTTATTTGTAGATTTTTTTAAAATTTACTCTATTTATTTATTTATTTTTGGCTGTGTTGGGTCTTCGTTGCTGCGCACGGGCTTTCTCTAGTTGCGGCGAGTGGGGGCTACTCTTCATTGCGGTGCGTGGACTTCTCATTGCACTGGCTTCTCTCATTGTGAAACATGGGCTCTAGGCGTGCGGGCTTAAGTAGTTGCGGCACGTGGGCTCAGTAGTTGTGGCTCACAGGCTCTAGAGCACAGGCTCAGTAGTTGTGGCACACGAGCTTAGTTGCTCTGCGGCATGTGGGAACTTCCTGGACCAGGGATCGAACCCGTGTCCCCTGAATTGGCAGGCGGATTCTCAACCACTGCGCCACCGGGGAAGCCCTGTAGATTTTTTAATGATGGCCACTCTGACCAGTGTGAGGTGGTACCTCACTGTAGTTTTTCTTTTTTAAAAATTAATTAATTTATTTATTTATTTTTGGATGCGTTGGCTCTTTGTTGCTGCGTGCGGGCTTTCTCTAGTTGTGGTGAGCGGGGGCTACTCTTCATTGTGGTGCGCAGGCTTCTCATTGCGGTGGCTTCTCTTGTTGCAGAGCACAGGCTCTAGGTGCGCAGGCTTCAGTAGTCATGGCACGCGAGCTCAGTAGTTGCAGCACACGGACTCTAGAGCGCAGGCTCAGTAGTTGTGGCCCACGGGCTTAGTTGCTCCGCGGCATGTGAGATGTTCCCGGACCAGGGCTTGAACCCGTGTTCCCTGCATTGGCAGGCAGATTCTTAACCACTGCTCCACCAGGGAAGCCCCCCTCACTGTAGTTGTGATTTGCACGTCTCTAATAATTAGCAATGCTAAGCATCTTTTCATACGCTTATTGGCCATCTCTATGTCTTCTTTGGAGAAATGTCTCTTTAGGTCTTCTGCCCATTTTTTTGACTGGGTTCTTTTTTTTGTTATTGAGCTGTATGAGCTGTTTGTATATTTTGGAAATTAAGCCCTTTTTGGTCACAGCGAAAATATATTTTTCATCAAATTTTGATTATGCTTTGAATGGTAGAGCGAAATTTGTCAACAGATTGAATGTGGTATGTGAGTAAAAGAATGAAGCCACACGTTGTGAGGGTTTTGGGTTTAGACCATGGTGCTTTTACTGAGAGAAGAAAGGAAGGAAGAATCAAGAGTGCAGTGTTGCAGTGTTAAGTTTGAGGTGGTTATTATACATTCTAGTAGACTTGTCAAGTAGTTTACATATCTGGATACGTTATTTGAGTCTTAAAGGCACTAAGAAATTAATTTATGATACAAACAGGAGGAATATAAGTTTATCAAGGGCAGGAACTGACTTTCACTCTTCCTTGAGTTCAGAGTACCTTAGTGCAGTACCTAGTAACAGGTGATATTCCACACGGCTGCCAAATGAATTACTTAATGTAAGTAGCCCAAACTTGAAAAGGGACAGAACATTATGCTTAAAAGTACAAAGAAATGCATGTTTGTATTTCCTGTAATATTAGGAAAAGTAATTACCCACAGCCTTGAATACAAGCCTTTGCAAAAGTAAAATACCCAACTATGTCATTCAAAGTGCAAAGTCATTTAGTAATAACAAAAGGAAGAAATGTTTTTACATTCCTTCAGAGTATATTCATCGATACTACTTAATGAGGAAAGTTTCGCGTATAATGCTACATATAGTTCACACATAATATTTGCTTAACTGTATTAAAGATCAATTTTCTATCAGGTAAATACGCCAATTCTTCCTCTAAAGTGTTGTGTTTCTAGCACAACCTAAGAAACTGATGATCAAGGGAAACAATTTAGGAAAAAAAAATGTTTCATGACAGAGTTAAAGTAAGATGTGATGAAGTAATCTGATGTGACAAGTAAAAAATACAACCATATTTTAGGCAGACTAAGGAGAGATAACTAAGTACAGGAAAAGAGCCACACTTCAGGATGTGGTAAAAATGAAAGCACGTGACAGTATCAAGACTGGTTTCAGAAACTAAGTTCAACTTTTCCTAAAGAAAAGGAAATGTCTTTTTCTTCAATTTCACACACAGATATTAGTATAAGGGCAAAGTTTCTATTTGCAAGACAATTAGAAAGTATCTTAATCTCTAATAAAAAAGAATATTTTTATGAAGAATATTTTCGTAACATATTCTAGCATATACTAACATAATAACTAGCACAGTATGCTAGTAGAACAGTAGCCATGAAAAATAAAGAATTAATAAAACTGTCCAAAAATATAGTCAGATGCCTTTTAGGAAGTAAATGGTTTAAAAAATTCACCTGTACTATATTATTACTGATTTTTCATGACTAAAAACAAGAGTAAACTTTAGTATACCACAGATATAAAGGGAAGTATAATACCTAAACTATATTCTATTATGTCTTTAATAAAGTATTTCATTAATTTTATTAAACATACCTCTTTAAAACATGGTGAAGGGTTTCTGATTTGTTCTAGCATTGCCCACTTAACCGTTGCTTGTCGAATGTTTCCATCATATTCTCGAGAACTCTGTGTGCCACTGGGAGTGCCTCTAGACCGCTCATATCCTGGTTCATTAAAATAAGGCTCAGCTACTAATATAAGGGACTGAACAGACACCAACACCTGAGGACCAAAGAAATAAAGAATAGTTATGATAGGACATTTTTACTACCAGTAAACTAATACCTTGCTTTATCAACTAGGAGTGCCTTTTAATATGTGCGTCCACATAACTTTATCACCATAAAACTGATGTTAATAATTGACACTGAAATACTGTATTATTAGAGCAAAATTAAAATAGGTACAGTAGAATCTTATATAATATTTATATATATGTTTTATATTCTTGAATCCTTGAAAAAGAAAAATAGGTATGAAGATCCTATTTCCTGAAACTACTAAAAAAAACACTTGCTTATAAACATCCCATACCAATTTAGACATCATTTTGCTCGAACTGTCCTTACTCTTAAAGGGCATAAAGCTAACAATATACTCCTAACAATACTCACTTGTAAGGAAAACTACACATGACGCAGTCTTTACTTTCATTCCAAGGAAAATTTACTTTCACGGTATCACAAAAATATTACCAGAAGCTTTCAATAGCAAGATGACATGGCTCTAAGACCAGCTCTGACCCCCTACTTACATACCAGAAGGTTTGTTTCTCTAGATATAACCAATATTGAGAGTTCACTCTTAGTTAGTATAGTACTGTTTGCTAATATACTTACATAACTGGCTAATATGACATCTTTGGAGGCAGGAAAATATTAGCTATAATTTTCCCACTTCATACATGAAAAACAATTAGCAGCAGTTGCATTTTCTTTAGGGAAGATGATTAAACAACATCAAGGATATGCACCTTAGAAGTCAAGGAATATATTTTCTTAAAAAATTAAAAAAATGGAAAACTTGAACCTGAAATATATGACCTATGAATACACAAAGTTAAATATGACCGGAAGTAACCATGTTACTGAGGCCAAGGTCAACTACGGAAAAAAAAATTAACCTGTATAATTCTGAGGCAAAGATCTCATAATTTTTAAACTTACTGAAACTAAATATATCACTAAAGGCAAGTGATTTCCCTTGGCTATATACTTTCCCCCAACTCAAATCTGACACTTCTGAAATAATCTTCCAGAGCATATTTATTAGTTCCTTTCCTTTTCCCTTTTAAATAATCTTCCTCTTATATGAGTAGGGTATATTCCCATTATCTACAAAGGCGGAGAAAGAAATTTTGTAACATAGGATTCAGTTACTTACTTAACCTCAACTCCCTTGAGACAAAATATAGTTTTATAAATCTCAAGCAGCTGGAGATTCAAACAATTTACAAACTACTTCAGATTCATAACACATCTGGTTTTTTAAAAGAGCTAAACTATATACAGGAAATGAAAAATAGATGCTTTGTATACAGAACAAAGAAAACTATATTTGAGAAATAAATTTGAGTTTAATATTGTCTGCTAAAAAAATTGAACTATAACATCTGCATTTGATAACAAATAAATTAGCAGAGATCGATATTTCTTGGAATTAAATTCAAAGAATAATTTATAACACGTGCTCTTTTCTCACTGGGTGACATTATTATTTACTTTTTACGGGCATCTTCTATTTACTTTTTAAACATGTACCTTTTAGGAAATATATAAGTGCCACTTTATTTTTCTTTGGTGAACTCAGCTATTTAGGAGTCAAAATATTCATTTTATGGAATTTCTGGAGCCTTGAATTATCTGACCTACTTACTCATTTTATTCCACAGCACACTTTATTGTAGCCCATAAAACACTCTCATGAAAAACCAGTAAATAAATCCTTGGGAAGAGGATTTCTCTCTTTTAAAAGGATTTGATTTTCAATATTCTAAATTAATAGGATTTATCTAACTCTGAGAAACACTATATTTTGAAGTCAGAGAGACCAAGGTAGGCAGAATAACTTTATCCCCTCAGAATCCATTTTTTGGTCGTCTGTAAATAGAAATAATACCTACTTACATTATAGGATGACTCTGAGAATTAAATAAGGGGTTGAGAGGTGTAAAACAATAGGGCTCATACGTGTAATTAATACACAATAGCTATTCTTTCGTGGAGTGAAAATGACAGCATACATCCAGAAGGTAGCAAAATGCAAAACAAAATCACCTCAACTCTAAAACCAATAAATTTTAACTTATGTAATAGGGATATGCAAAAAAGCAGTCAGCATGAGTTCCATTTTGACCAACAAAACTTAATTAAAAGAGCTCCCTGGATCAAACCAAAAAACAAACCAAAAAAACCCAATATTTATCATAGCCACATCTGGCTAAAGTGTTTTCTTAGAATGAGTTGAAAATGAGTCGGTAATTAACAGAAAAATATCTATTACGTACCATGATATGCTATATATAAGTTATACTTAATAATAAACAGAATATATTTGCATTCCAAAGTGGAAGTTCACCGATTCTTAGTCAGTTCTTTGACATTTTCATAAAGTCAAGAGTCAAAAAAGCTTTTATTCATAGGCTGAATTTACAGTCCCTCTCCTCTTTAGCTTTATGTTAGCACCCACAAAACTGCAAGATGTTCTCATTATATTTTATTCAGAGGCTGACTAAATCAAGAACCATATATAACAGCTTCCTTTCACTGTCTGTGTCAAACAAAAATTTTAACCCTACCAGGCCATAACCAGTCAGCAATCTTGCCTCCTATGAATGCCTTTATTTTCAAATTATAACTTGTCAGAAGATTTAATTCTTTGACCTGGTCTGGTATGTTAAAAATTTTCATTATAGGTATTTCAAACACAGGAAAGTACAGAGTATACAATCCAAAATATTAATTTGCAACAAGAAACTATGTTATACAAACTAGTAACTTGTTTAGGGTAATGGAAAGAAACCAGTCTTAGTTAAAAATGCTTTTAGCCTTTCAAAATAGTAAGCATCCTCCTCTACGGAAAATTATGCTGCTATTGAGTAGAACTATAATCAGTGGCTGATTTCCAGAACTTTCCATCTTAAGAAAAATGGTAGTATTTATATATTATTATATTATAAATATATTTATAAATGGTTGATTATATGACATTAAATATGTTTAACTCCTCTTGCACATGACATCTTTATTAACATCCAACTGGAACAAACTATTCATAACGCATTAATATGTATTTTAGGTAGATTACAGCAACATTAAAAACCAGTCACATATGGGAATTCCCTTTTGGCACAGTGATTAAGAATCCGTCTGCCAAAGCAGGGGACATGGGTGAGCGCCCTGGTTCGGGAAGATCCCACATGCCATGGAGCAACTAAGCCCGTGCGCCACAACTACTGAGCCTGCACGCTAGAGCCCACGAGCCACAATTACTGAGCCTGTGTGCCACAACTACTGAAGCCCGTGCACCTAGAGCCTGTGTTCCGCAACAAGAGAAGCCACCACAATGAGAAGCCTGTGCACTGCAACGAAGAGTAGCTCCCGCTCGCCACAACTAGTGAAAGCCTGTGCACAGCAACAAAGACCCCCACGCAGCCAAGAATAAATAAAATTTAGAAAGTAAAGAAATTAAGTAATTTTTCCTAAGGCTCTGTAGTCTGCCTCTGAAGAATGAATCTAATAGACAACAAAGGGCAATGTGTTCCTGACTAGATGCATTTGTTTCTAGTATGATGTTTATAAAGCAGTATAACACAAAAAAAACTACAGGCCAATATTTCTTAGAAATATGGATACAAAAATCCTTAAGAAAAATACTAGCAAACTGGGACTTCCCTGGCGGTCCAGTGGTTAGGACTTGGCGCTTTCACTGCCTGGGCCAGGGTTCAATCCCTGGTTGGGGAACTAAGATCCTGCAAGCCGCTCAGCATGGCCTATATATATATATATATATATATATATATATACACACACACACATATATATATACACACACTAGCAAACAATCCAGTTACATACAAAAAGAATTACACACCATGACCAACTGAGCTTTATCCCAGGAAAGCAAAGTTGGTTTATATCAAAAAATTAATATATCATAATAATAGAATAAAAAATAAGAATAATACAATCATTTCAATAGATGCAGAAAAAGCATTTGACAAAATCCAACATCTGTTCATGTTAAAAATACTCAAGAAACTAGTAGAGGGGAATGTCCTCAACACGATGAAGGGAATTTATGAAAAATCCACAGCTATTATCACACTCAATGGGGGAAGACTGAAAGTTTTCCCCTAAGATCTGGACAAAACAAGGCGATTCACTCTTGCCACAGAAAAGATACAGCCTCTCTTGTTCTTGCTCAAGTCAATTTTGTCACAGATCTGGAAATCTATATTCAGTAAGCTATCTAAATTGTAGAGAAAGTCATATAATAATGGTATTATTTGTAAAACTAAAATAATAAAAGTGAAATATTTAGTCAACAGTGGCGAAATAGTTCAATGATACTATATGAACTCAAAAGATTATCACATAGCATTTACAAATTATAAAATTGTAAACAGGGAAGATGGATATGCTCTACTGTTAGGTGAACAAAGCAATATACAAATAATTATCTACTATGTTAATTATGACTATGTAAACTATGTATATGACAAAAACCCTAAAGGGAAAATATCATACTTTATGTGTAGTAAGGTTTCAAAGTTGTAAAATTTAAACACTTCAGAATAAGTTTCTTTATTTCACAGGATTTTTGGTATATATTAGACATACAGATAATATAAAAGTTAAAAGCAAATCCAATTTTAAACTAAAAAATTTTGAAAACTGTAAATTTATTTTTAAAACTACATAAATCCAACAAAAATTTCAAAAATTGATTCCACTTCTCAGGTAAGTCTAATTTACTTCATGAAAAACAGGGTATCTCTGAGTTTCCTTTCAGAGTAAAACTGATCATAAAAATAGCTTCTGTTGACAAGAGTAACATACATGTAGACAAATATTTTAAGGTTTTTGAACTAGAATTGACAATCATTTCTGTTTTAGTTTTTTAAATTGAAGTATAGTTGATTTACAATGTTGTGTTAGTTTCTGGTGTACAGCAAAGCGAATACATATATTCTTTTCATATTCTTTTCCATTATAGGTTATTACAAGATACTGAATATAGATTCCTGTGCTATACAGTAGGAACTTGTTGTTTATCTATTTTATATATAGTAGCCTATAGCTGCTAATCCCAAACTCCTAATTTACCCCTCCCCCTACATAATCATTTCTCAAATGAAGAAGTATTATAGTTACTTGGTGGAACAAAGTAACTAAGGAACTTCCTTAGTTACTTTGCATGAATCATATAATCTCTGTTCTTCTTGAGTCTCCATATTAGCACAAAGGAAAAACTTACATTACAGTACTATTTAATTCACAGGGCTGCTGCAAGGTCTTTTCAGAGAACCTAAAAAAGTCACATCCTAAAGAATGATTTTTCATATCTCTTTTACCTAATTCAATATAAGAATGTAGGAAAAGAATCCTTTCAAGGTAGGTCAACTTTAACAGGCTTACCTGGGCATGATTTATGGTGGTCTTTCTTAAAATAAACACTAAACTGCAAATGTGAGTTTAAACTATCATGCACCAACAGTGGTTTATTTCTGTTTCCTCAATGATCAAGCAACAAAGTTAATTACTATTATTAATATGTCTGTCTCTTTGCTGGAATTCTGAACTATTAAGATAAAGCATCAGCAAAGAAAATTTGATGGGATACTATATAACATTTTATTTTATGTACTCAAATGGCTTGTGAAAATTAACTTAAAAAATTCAACACTATGAAACATGTGTGCTAAGTGCTCTGCCAAATAAGAATGGCAAATCCCAAGTTTTATGAATTCCAGGACAGTACTTCTAAACCTCAGATGAGACCCATTATTTTTTAATTTTTATTTTAAAATTTATTTATTTTTGGCTGTGTTGCGTCTTCGTTGTTGCATGTGGGCTTTCTCTAGTTGCAGCAAGTTGGGGGCTATTCTTCATTGCGGTGGGAGGGCTTCTCATTGTGGTGGCTTCTCTTGTTGCAGAGCACGGGCTCTAGGAGCGCGGGCTCAGTAGTTGTGGCCCACGGGCTCTAGAGCACAGGCTCAGTAGTTGTGGCATACAGGCTTAGTTGCTCCGCAGCACGCAGTATCTTCCCGGACCAGGGGTCGAACCCATGTCACCTGCACTGGCAGGTGGATTCTTAACCACTGCGCCACCAGGGAAGCACCGAGTCCCATTATTAACTAGATTACAGAAGAACCATATCATGTGTGGAGAGGTATGTAACACTAGTAGTTATTAAATTCTACTCACCTGAGTTTGAGCCTTATCGTGACTGGGAGATGGAAGAGGCTAATCTGTCTTGCCTGATCTTGTTGCACCAGAGTGTACTTTAAGGCAAGTTAGGGATTTTTTAAAAGGGAATTTTGACAAAAAGAAAATTCTAATGTCCTAACTTAAGATTCTAAACTCAAAATGAGCTATAACTCCATTGTACTAACTGCTCACCTATAAGCTGTTTAGTATGTACTTCCTATCAATCTAGCTTTTTATTTTTTATGGTTTACTATGTTTATTCTTGGTCGCTAAAAAAAAATGTTCTTAAACCAAGATGGTTCCTTATTTTCTAAGTGAAATTGTAAGAGAAATTTGTTTACTTGCAAAAAGCTTGAGGTCTGAGGATTCCACTTCTCTTCTGGTCTTCCATGCCATGTATTTAAGATGCTTAAACAAACCTGAGGAAGAAGGGGGAAAAGTATAAACAGAATTGAAAGGAGTGCTTTTTAAAAGTAATCTGCCGGAACTAGAAATAAAATTGAAATGTTATTATGTCAAAGTATCTCAGTTTTATGTACCCCCAGAAAACCCTAAGGGTTGGTCTGTTAAAACAAATTGGTATCTTCAAATGTGATCCAGATCTGTGTGGCATTACAATTTCTTCATAATGAAAAGTGAGTTAGCAGCTATTACACATTAATACAAATAACATATTTTTTAATGAAAAATAACTCTTTTCCAAACAACAACAAAATATTTTTTGGTGAGGAAAAGTGGTATTGTTTTACATTTAAGAACATCTCTTTCAAAATTCTGTAAATTTTGAAAATGGGTTATAGCTTAATAGAAGAGATCTTTTTTTTTTTTTTTTTTTTTTTGTGGTACGCAGGCCTCTCACTGTTGTGGCCTCTCGCATTGCGGAGCACAGGCTCCGGATGTGCAGGCTCAGTGGCCATGGCTCACAGGCCCAGCCGCTCCGCGGCATGTGGGATCTTACCGGACTGGGGCGTGAATCCGTGTCCCCTGCATCGGCAGGTGGACTCTCAACCACTGCGCCACCAGGGAAGCCCAATAGAAGAGATCTTGATTCCATACCTGCCTCTACATTCGATTTGTTGTTATATATTGCTTTGGTTGAAATGTATGAATAAAATCTGGCCTCACGCAAACATCAAGTGGGAAAGGGGAGGACCCTGCAGATTCCCTGAAGGGTCCTGAGGATCCCCAGAGTTCCTCAGAACAAATTTGAAGACGCATTAGTTATCTGTTCACTCAAAGAGCAAGAATGAACTCAAAGCATCTGCCAAACACAGGTCAACAGTCACTCCAGGAAAAAGAGAACCAGGGACATGTTATCTGTACTTGTAAACTAATAATTTCATGTAATGGGCAACAGATTTGGAAAATAAGTGGTCCTTAAAAAAGCAGAGAAGTCCATCTCCTTGCTATTCTCTGTGAAAACAATAATGCAAAATACATCAATTTGTTTAGTAGATCAATTCATTAATAATTTTAAAAAACTTGTATCTGAACAGTTTTGTGAATTATTGTTTGAAGCACTATCATACATACCATCCCACCTGGTTTTTAGAGCATCCCTATGACTACCAATGGCAGGGATCTTCTCCCTAACTACAGATCTAGATCCCAAGGTTAAATGTTAGTCCCAATGTATAATAGAACAGACTATACAATTCAGGGTACTGGAATCTCAAACTCTAAACCTCTTCCCTATACCAGTAAGTCTTAAGGAAGTAATTTCTATTTTTTTAAAAATTAATTAATTAATTTATTTTTGGCTGCACTGGGTCTTCGTTGTTGCACGTGGGCTTTCTCTAGTTGCAGCGAGTGGGGGAGGGGCTACTCTTCGTTGTGGTGTGCAGGCTTCTCACTGCGGTGGCTTCTCTTGTTGCAGAGCACGGGCTCTAGAAGTTGTGGCATGTGGGCTCAGTAGTTGTGGCTTGTGGGATCTAGAGCGCAGGCTCAGTAGTTGTGGTGCACAGGCTTAGTTGCTCTGCGGCATGTGGGATCTTCCCAGACCAGGGCTTGAACCCAGGTCCCCTGCATTGGCAGGCAGATTCTTAACCACTATGCCACCAGGGAAGTCCAAGGAAGTAATTTCTTAAGTAATTCTTAATATCTACACTTAAACTCTATTCAAGTTCCAGACTCTCTCTTGAATAAAGTCAACATTGCTACTTTGTCTAATTTGCTCAGTTATAAAAGACCTGTTCTTTGCTTTCCCCAACAAACTAAGGTTTACCTCTGGTTAAGTATCCTACAATAAACCCAGAAAAGGAATTCCAATTTTGTGATTTGAGCTTATGGTGAAGACAAAATGATAACTTGTAAGCACAGATCGGAGGCAGGCTGCACTTTTTAAAAATAGGAAGACAAAACCAAGGGAAAACTTGGGCCATCTTTAATAAACCAGATCAACTTCAAGCATCTATTATTCTCACATCATCAAAGAGTCTGCTTATGAAATCGAGAAATTTCTTCTGACCTTCTAGTAATTTTTAAACATTAAATACTCTCAGCATGGAATTTACTATTGAAATTTCATCAAACTGTCCAAAATTACTTTGAAAGGTGATGATTATTCTTTTAAATCTAATTTTTAATGGTTTATTGCCATATGAAATGATTTTTATTATACCTCTTTGTTAACTATTTTTGTGGAGACAGGAATACATCTTCCTACTTACAAGAAAATATAAAACATTTTAACACAAATTAAACTTTAAAAATAATGGTACACAATGGTACCAATGAAAACATGGATAGTATCTTCAGGTAATTGTGAAAAGATAACTGGAATTGAAGATATAGAAAGTAAACAGGGGCTTCCCTGGTGGCGCAGTGGTTGAGAGTCCGCCTGCCGATGCAGGGGACGCGGGTTCGTGCCCCGGTCCGGGAAGATCCCACAAGCCGCGAAGCGGCTGGGCCCTTGAGCCATGGCTGCTGAGCCTGCGCGTCCAGAGCCTGTGCTCCGCAACGGGAGAGGCCACACAGTGAGAGGCCCGCGTACCGCAAAAAAAAAAAAAAAAAAAAAAAAAAACACAAAGTAAAAAGAAAGTAAAGAAAGGTGAATGGCAAAGACAGGCATCTGGCTCTATTATCTTCTGAGTGGAGACAGCTCTCAGCTGGCCAAGGAATGTGTTGAATAAGTTAGTCCCTCACAATAACCCCTTAAGACTATAAGTGCTTTGTAACACTGTTGTGTTTCTGCCATTTTTGGTTCCTTCTCTCTCATTCCTCAGGCTAATCTTTGCATACAGGGAAAAGAAGCACAAAGAAACTCATGTACTTTTGAAAAGATGATAACTAAAACAAAATTTCTGTTCAAATTACAAAGAAACTTTGGGTTACAATACTTTGGCATTAGAAACAAAAGACTGCAATTACATTACCTTGCCATCATTATAAAGGTTTGGATTGAATCGCACACTATGACCACCAGTAGTCTCTAGATTCACAAGAGGAGGTGAACTGGGATAATCTTGAGGAAAATAGACATCAAACTCAAAGCAGCCATTTGCATAAGGAGTGTCTGCTGGACCAGTTATCAGAACCTAGTATGCACATACAAACACAAAAGCCTGTGTTACTATTCCTAAATGCTACTATTTAGAAAAACAATTCAACATGAAATAAGAACAATCTTCTTACATCCTATATACATCTCTACCAAAATGTGTTAAAAATGAAGTTAAAAACATACACAGGACTAGGAAACAGTTTTAAATTACAATTAAAGTGATTTGGCTTTGGTGAAAATGGGCTTTTAATAGAGAGATGCCCAATTGGCAGCAGGAAAGCTTACCTTAACAGCAAATACCTTTTAAAATATTAAATTATTTTTTTCTAAGAGCTTTCCTTCATGATCTCTACATTACTGTCAACAATTTGAGATTCTAGGTATATTCATTATCATATCTCAAAGGTATGAGAGTAACTTTCTGCTTCAAATCTTCAAGTTAATATTTTAAGAAATACCTTACTTTTTAAAAAATTAACATTTAAAAAATAAATTTATTTTATTTATTTATTTTTGGCTGCGTTGGGTCTTCATTGCTGTGCACGGGCGCTCTCTAGTTGAGGCGAGCAGGGGCTACTCTTCGTTGCGGTGGCTTCTCTTGATGCAGACAGAGCATGGCTCTAGGCATGCGGGCTTTAGTAGTTGTGGCACATAGGCTCAGTAGTTGTGGCTCGCAGGCTCTAGAGCACAGGCTCAGTAGTTGTGGCACACAGGCTTAGATGCTCCACGGCATGTGGGATCTTCCCGGACCAGGGCTCGAACCTGTGTCCCCTGCATTGGCAGGTGGATTCTTAACCACTGTGCCACCAAGGAAGTCCAAGACTTCCTTAATAATAAAATATTAAATATTTAATAGCTTACTTTTAAATATTTTCTTCTGGGATAATGAGACAAGTAGGTAAGAGGAATAAATGTTTTCACCTAACAACTTATGATAAAAAGGTTCTGAAACAACAGTAGGTGTGATGTTTCCCTTAGGGTTACTGGTAGTCCAAAAAATAGCAGAGAACCCAACAGTGAGTGTCAGAATTATTTAATGAATTATGTTTGAGTCAATCAACAGATATTTAGTGTACAAGACATAAGCAGCAAAGCCTCGGGTCCTGAACAGCTGTGCGTGGAGGCAAGTGGTACTAGAGTCCCATTCTGTGACAAGTCTGATTTACATTTTGGGGCTCCAAGTTGGGATCCTTTATGTGAGGTACAGCATAATGCTTAACAGTCACAAGTTTGAACTTGTGTGGTCTATGTAGCAATAAAATACTTCCCTAGACAATCATACAATAATCAACTCTACTGTTTGTAACAAGGAAAAGTGTGGTCAATAGGCAAAGTCTATGAGATTTCTACTGAAAATTTATCCAAAAGAGCAAAACAAAAAAGCAAACAAGCAAAAAACCTTATTCAAATCAATGGGTCAATAGTTTTAGCTGTGTATCTAAAGAAGACGCAATATTTAATCCATGAATTAAATCAAGTAAAGAAAGGTTCCTCCCACCCCAGCTATCAAATCTTTAAAAATTACTAGCTGCAGCGTCTCTTGGAATTTAAGGGCAGATCACCACAGTGTTAAAACATAAAGCTGCTGGTTTTATTTATTATTGTACTACCATTACTTAAATCATATGAGTCTGTAAATACATAAATTTCCTAGAAAAGAAAAAGAGAAAAAATTTTGAAGACTGATAGTATAAAACATGAGAGAAGTATTCTGGATTTACAAGGAAGAAGTCCTGTAACTTTTTTTCAACTGACCAGCATTAAATCCTTTCATAGTATGTTCTAAAACTATGACAGGCTGCACACAGCCTTTGTTCAGGGAAGGTATCTTGGTATTTTCTTCTAAATCTTTATTTTGAATAGTACTCTCATCCACATACTCTGAACTAACATTAGAAAAGGACTCCCTTGGGCTTCCCTGGTGGCGCAGTGGTTGAGAGTCCGCCTGCCGATGCAGGGGACACGGGTTCGTGCCCTGGTCCGGGAAGATCCTACATGCTGCAAAGCAGCTGGGCCCGTGAGCCATGGCCACTGAGCCTGTGCGTCTGGAGCCTGTGCTCCGCAACGGGAGAGGCCACAACAGTGAGAAGCCCATGTACCGCAAAAAAAAAAAAAGGACTCCCTTCACTGATGTCCAAAATGGTTAACAGAATTTTTATTAAATTTATTTAAATTCATGTTATTTCTAGTGCTTTATATGAATACTTGAATAACTGGATTAGCCAGGGAAATAGGAAAAAAAGTTGTTTTTTCTACCTTCATGATGTCAAGTCGCTCCTCATCACAGCGCACAAAAACACTAGAGGACGATGAAAGAGGCAGTGAGGTTGACAGCGTCACAGCTTCCTGTGCAAGGCGGCGGGCTCTGGCAGCACTGTTAGCATCATTTGCATTTTTCACCTGAGACATGTAGTGGTAGGTTACTTTAAAACCCAATTTCCCATCTTCATCTTCAGAAACCATCTCAAACGTATCTAAAAGAAAAGAAAAAAAAAAAACACTGAAAAAAAAAAAAAAGAACCAGAATGGAGGATAGCTGTCATAATAACAAAAAATTACAAATAAACAAATCACTAATCCTTCTTCCCCCACAAAATGGAGAGGTCTGCAATGTGGAAGAAGAGCAAACTATAAATGTTTACGTAATACCTACATATGTGTGTTAATGCTGCTAGAGCGATGGAATATGTCATGGAAGCAAAGGAAGAAATCAACTTAAATTTACAATTTGGACATGCAGGTAGATTATATAACATCAAGCATTTAAATCACAATGCAAAGTAGTAGATAAAATGAATGGTATATAATGTTTTTTGCCAAAATATTTCAGAATATGAAATGCCAAAAGGTATTTCACTGTATTTCATTTTTAAAAAGAGAATAAGTCTTTATATATTTGCATTTGGAATCAGAAAACAGAAGTGACAGGCTGAAGTTTATTTCTGTATTACTTTTGAAATTTAAGTTAATAGGATAAAAGAGGATTATTAGGGAAATCTCTGAAGTACTTTGACAGAATAAAAGTAATGGGTTAATTCTTAACCATTTATTCAGGCAGATTTGGAAGGACTTAAAGTTATGATTTACTTATAAGCTATATGTCCATACAAAATAGAAAGAAAAAAAAGTGGATTTGAACTACATCTCTAATTCAGATTAACCCTACCCCACCAATGGATGAAAACAAAGATATTTAAATATCTTATAAAACTAAATTAAAACCACCTACTGATACAAGGGCAAATACAAAGAAACAATGGTAACTTCTGATCTTGTGTTCATACAATTCTAAATATACAGAAAAACATGAAAACTACATTATAATTATCATTAATGCAGTAAATTTTACCAAGAACTTACTAAGTGCTAGGTCCTAGGCTAGGCTCTTTCAGTTAAATAATAAACAGGAAAATATATCTGCCTCAAGAAGTTTATAATCCAGAAAAAAGGGGAAGACCTATAAACAGTGTCATGGGTCTGTGCACTACAAATGTACTATGTCTCAACAAGACTTCTGAGCAGTTTCTATCAGTAAAGTTGTAAAGCAGAGTTATTTCATCTGCTCAACTCTGCTGCCTTTCATATAATACAGGGATAAATTTCCTTTGAGTTTTATAAACAGCAATCCACCAGATACATACATGAGCTTATCCCCACGCCTGGAGGAAATTTTTATATCATATATCTATAAGAAAACAGGGTCTTCTAATACCAAAATTTTATTAAAATATACAATCAAAGATAATGGCTAGTTGCTAAAAACCTACATACTGCTTGATTCAGCAATTCCTCTTCTATTAATTTGTCCTATGGAAATAATCCTGGAGGTGTACAAATATTTATACGCAATAATGCCCACTGAGATGTTGCAGACGTTACTAAAAAACTGGAAACAACCTAAAGGTCTAGTTATTGGTTAAACAAATGACAGTACTTTATATGAGAATATTAGGCAGTCAAGGACTTCCCTGGTGGTCCAGTCATTAAAAATCCACCTGCCAATGCAGGGCACACGGGTTCAAGCCCTGGTCTGGGAAGATCCCACATGCCGAGGGGCAACTAAGCCTGTGCACCACAATTACTGAGCCCACGTTCTAGCCCCTGCTCACCACAACTAGAGACAGCCCGCATGGAGCAACAAAGACCCAGCGCAGCCAAAAAAATTTTTTTTAAAATATATAAAGTACTTTAAAAAAATAATTAGGCTTATAAAAAAATTAGGCAGTCAATAAATATCAAGTTGTATAAGAATCGTGATATGAGAAAATATTTGATACATAAGTTAGAAAACGCAGTTTACTAAAAAACAACACAACAGAAAACCCGTTATTTTTTCTAAATTATTCTAAAAGTCAATGGATAGCAAAACTCAATTACATTTAAAGTCACGTCCAACTGGCAGAGTTTGTGATTTTAAGTGATATGAGAGAAGTCTCCTGGCTGACTAACATTAATCAAAGGCTCTGGCCTATGACTCTGACAGTTATGACATAAATCTACATTTTTTTTGGACTCCTACTTTGGTGTTCTTTTTAATATAGTCAATGTCCTTTGGGCTGGTTCTCAAGAATGAAAAAGAGGGACATACAATAATAGTTAATAATGGTCATCAAAATTTGGAATTCTAGTGTTTATTCATAAACCAGCACCTTATGAAGGGTGCTTATATGATCTTTTCATCAGTCCTTACTTGTCAAGAGTTTTGGAATGGGAAAGGCTACATTTTCCAAAGGTATATCCCTTGGAATTCTAAAATGGTAAGAGTAACAGACTTGGTTCAAAGTCCCAGGTCTTGGCTTCCTTCAGGCAAGGATATGCAGACATGGAGGGGTAAAGAAAGAAAACCACTTTCTGCCTGTTTGTTAGACATTTGGCTTTGTTTTTTTCCTGGTTTCTACTGAATCATGATTTCCAAACATAACTATAAACAACACAGATATAAATTCAGAGATAGAAAGATGATAAAAATTTTTGCATGTGTGTATATATAAACATACGTACACACATATATAGAGTATATGAATAATTCATGGTAAAAGCAAGTTTGAAATTCTTTAATTTTACTAGAACACATTTCAATAGCACTATTAAAAAATGTAAAATGAGAGCTGAAGAAATAAAGAGTACAATTTCAACTTACCAAACTGTAATTTCTTCATGACAGCCACGTATTTTTCTTCAAGTGATTTCAATACTGATAAAGGTTTGGGTTTCATAGCCACCTTCTTTGAATATTCACCTAGTTTTTTTTCTGTTATTTAATATTTCAAGATAAATAACATAAGTATACATTTTCGAAGAGTAAAACAAAAAAACTATTAACTTCTAGAGTTCAGAATTTGAATTCTGAAAAATTACCAAACTCTTCATAATTATCTTCCTATTGTACCATTTTAAAATTAAAAGAGTTCTTTCTATTTCATAAAAATAACTAATAGGGCTAAAAATCTTATCAATTTTAAAGCTTAAATTCTTAAAATGCTAATTAGATTTCATCTATTCAGGCAAAAACAGCAGAAATAAAGCAATAGATGATGAAGAATCATTTATTTCTTCCATTGCTAATATGTGAAAATGCCAATTTTAACTGAATTCTTACACACTATTAATGTACTGTTTTCTAATACAATTGCATTTTTCAATTTCATAACTTTCAGTGGGAAAAGAAATTTATAATGCATGCTGTCAGCCTACCAACAGTCTTAGAAATCATACACAGTAGGGATAAATATTTTAAAATTAGAGACTATACATAATTAGCTTGAAAACCTGACATAGAACAGAATCTTTAAGTAAATAACTTGCTAGAAAACCATTAACATAGAGGGAAGAGAAGGCGGTTTTCAGTAGTAAATGAAACATCTTTGTAACAAAAGAAAAGGAGCATAAAAAGAATAGTGCTGTACCTTGATTTGCTTGCCGCAAACTGGTAGTGGCTGCATAAACAATCTCAGCAGTCCTCTGAATGTCTGGCACCAAAAGAGTAAGTCCTTCTGGCTCTTGATCAGATGCATCTGGTTTTACTCCTGTTTTAACATTTTCCCTTTTAGATCTGAAAAGTTTTTTTTAATATGGAAAGAAATGCAAGGAAAATTAAGATTTTAGTTTTGAAAAATAAATACTTCCATAAATCAGTAACAGTTTAAAAATCAACACGATAGTCTGCATTTCATTTGACATACACATGATATATACCAGGAGTAGTTTAAATTAGATTCATTTTGAAGCCATAGGATAATGCCTAGCATAATAACCAAAGTTTCCGGTAGGTTGTCTCTTCATATGCAAAAACAGACAAGAGTTAAAAACACTGTAGAAATGTCATACTGTAAAAAGACCCCAATACCTGGTATGTCCTTCGATCCACACCTTTAAAAACATACTTACAGTAACTATGTACCTAGAAGTAGAGAAATCACTTCTATATCTAAAAGTAAAAGATCCTCTGCCTTCTAAGACTTGGGAATCAAAGATCCATACGTGGTTTTTCAGTTTAATACTATTTGTATTTCACTTAGAGTATATTAATTTCTAAGGGGGGGGAAAAAAGAAAAATTCCAGAATAAAGTGCAGGTTCACTACTAGGTAACTTAATATAATGTGCTTCTATACACTGAATCTTTATTTAAACGTTAAGTTTTAGGGCATAATCATTTTAAAGATATTCTTCTGTATTCCCTATTCAGGGTCTAATATAGACTCAAATTAAATTTTCTAGGTGAATGCAGTAGCATTTTATTAACAAGGTTCACTAAAAACAGCAACTAAGTATCAATTTCCTTTTTTCTATTTCAACTCTCAGCATGTTTTACTCACATCATCATTACACTACTTCTTAGATACTAAAAATCTACATCTTTGTTAATTCATTAAATAGATAATTTAAAACAAACTGAAATCACATATAAATAAAAGCGTTTAAAATGTTTATGCTAAGGTATGATCTAAACTACGCATCATTCATCTTTCTAGTTTGTACAGCTACTAACAAAAGGACATGGCTATAATATTAAAACAACATTTCACAAAGTGGGCATGGAGCCTTAGAGAACTATAAAAAGACTGACAGAAGATAGAAGAGTCTTTAACAAAATAATATCATGCAATCTATGTCCAAATAAACTGTTCTTTATCACAAAGACAAAAATCTGCTCAGAAGCAATTCAGTGCTTAACTTTAGGTAGATAATAAGAGGTAAATTAAGAAGAGCCACTCAGATGGATAACAAGGGTAACCGGATTTAGTGTTATGCATGAGTCTTGAATTGGCTCCCACACTGTGTGAAAATCTAGCATCCACAGATATTTTTATACCACCTCATACACCACCTCACCTGGCAAGAGGATTTAACTTAAGAACCGTAATGTGTCACTGGGTTACTGCTTTTTCTCCTACCCTCTCTTCTTATCTTCCCTGATGTATATGTAGGAGTCGCAGAGAACACATGGCCAACTCTCATTTGCTACTCAGGAACCACTTGGTAGATGTTTTGCTGTGTATCATATTAGGCATCAACCTCTGTGTGTGAACATGTATACGAACATATATGTTTGCATATGTAAGTGAGGAGAATATAGCGAATGAATGTTTTAAGACTGAAATAGACATTTTACTGCTAGAATCAAATAACATACTGCATCTTTTATAGCTATGAAGTTAAGCTGAGACTACAGTTTAATAGTGAGTCTGACAATTTTTTAAATAAAGATATGATTCTGGTAGACAAGATCAAACAGATTCTCAAATTCTGCATTTACCAATGGCTGTTCACAAACTTTGTGAAACACTGAGAGTCAAGAAAAAACACTTAAGTTGATTGATAGTACCCCCTCTGAATTTATAAAGACTCTCTCTCTCCCCAGTTTCAAATGATTCTCTTCCTGGGGCTTAAAAAAATTCTTAATTAGAAGGGCCACTGAACAATAGGAAAACAACAGTAAGTAGTTTGAGAAAACAGAAGAGTTATGGTTATAGCCATAATAAAATAAAGATGGTTTCCTAAATCTATGATTAGTCAGTTGATCCATTATATTCTCAATAAAGATGTCACTTAAAGAAACATATCTTGCCAAGCAGAGAAGGAAGATTACAGGAGTGAAGCTCATTTTTCCAGAATTAGGGTATTTTCTCCTTGAAGAAACAAGAACCTCTGGCATGGAGAGTAAACTGCCTCAATGCAATTTAGAGCAAGTTACCCTCAGAAAACTACTGATTCTAAATTTCAAGCCCTATTCATGAATACCAATTTCCTAACTCCAGTTTTTAAAAGATGATTAGTAGGAGAAATCTCTATTATTAAAATACTGCAAATAGTTAGGATAAAAATTTTTGTTATTTTTGACCACAAAATTTTAAAAATGTTTAAGAATTTTGCAAAAAGATCCACAGAAATTTTAAAAACAGCATTTTTTACACCAAATGCGTAAAAGAAATAATCACATACATCTTGAAGATAATGGCTGAATCATAAAGCAGACATAATTAGACCTTTACAGCAGGTTCTAACGAGAATTTTTTATGTGGATAGTCTTTTTGAAAAAACATACAGCAGAAAAAGGAATAATCTTCAAAAGGTAAAAGTACTTCAAATATATGAAGAACACACACTACCTGCCTGATGATGACTACAACTAGTCATTGTCTGACATTAAACTACAGACAGCAGTCTCTTTTCTATAAAAGCTGCAGGTTACTGTCAACCCATATGTAGGCCCAGCTCATGAAAAAAGGCCATACCTTAGCTCACATCCTGAAGTCTGTGTGAAAAGCTATTTGAGTTCAAGGCACCTAGCTGGAAGTAGGTCTTTGAGACTGACAATGGATCCAACATGGTAAAAGCAATCAGCGACGGCCGCTACCATGGTATCCGCTGCTTTGTGCATACGTTGAATCTGGTTGTGATCACTGCCCTGAAGAAATACGAGGAATCAACTGAAGTTTCTACTATTGCACAGAATTATCTGCAAACATTTTCCACTATGCTGTGAATTCCAACGACACAGCTAATAAATTAAGCAAATTTTGGCTCTGTGACATATAATCTAAACTAGGATGTGAGCAGAATGGGCAAATCTTTCTTGTGAAAACAAAAAGAAAAAAGAAACCCATAACTCAACATTCAGTTATATTGAACTGCTTCTTCTAATTCTACCACCCACATTAAGTTGGATATTTGTATGACTACAAGATATCAGAATTATGTTCTCTTATAATCTATAAACTAAAAACAGCTTAATACAACTATCTTCTTGGTTGGACATTAGGAAAGACCACTTCAATCCCCTGCACTCCTAATTCTAAAGTCAAAACTATCAAACTGTTGAAATAAACATTTAAAAAGCAGAACCACATTGAAGAAGTAATCAGGACACCACGTGCTGAAATGTCCAGATTCAGAAGTATTAAGAATTAGTGTCTTAGAGGAAGATTCTAAAACTACAAGAGAATGAAACTTCTATATTTACCTATAAAACAATGCACCATATCCACAGTTCTAAAGCTCTTTGCCAGGAATTATAGTTTAAAAAAAAGTAAAAGTAAAAGTAAGCAGAAAGATTTTTAAAAATATTACTGTGGAGAATTATTTGCTTCTAATGTCTATAGAAAACACGAAAATAATTTTTGAAATGCACCACTAAATGGGATAAGACCTTTGTAAGATGAATGTTTTCCATGCTTATTTTAAAGCTTAGTTTTAAACTTTAGATTCCCTTTTGTTTTTACTTAAATTCTTTCCAAATGGAAGTACTGGTTTTAGTTTTCAATATGATTTAAATGAAAGTAGAAAATAAAATCTTCTTTGTCTTACATGAAGCATAAATGAGCAATAGGAGAGAAGGGAATATTCAAAACAGAGGTATGAGAAGCCTTTGAAAATAAAACCTTGATTTTTAGATTAGATAAAAACATAATAGTTTTCCAGTCAGATTAAACATCACAGGACAAATACGGTACTGTGTACTGCTGTGGAATGGAGTTGCCACAAGTAATATGCTTCACCAGGGGACAATCCAACTGGGGCTAAGAGATATTAAAATAAATGTTGGCACTGCTGTCTCCACCACCAAGTAAAAAAGGTTGACAAACCACTGAACTTGTTCAAGGTCATCACAAAAAGAAACTTAAAAAGTATATATATATGGTTGCAACAAATGCTTCTTGTCTAAGAAATCAGGCCTTTTTCACTTTGTAGGTTTGAGAAACAGAGGAAAAAGAAAAGATAGGAAATGTTTTTCCAATGAAAACAAATGTAGGAGGACTGGAACTGAAATTCTTTCTCAACTGAAGCCCTAAAGGAACTAACTTAAAGGAGTTAAAACAAGAGAGTTCGATAGAAAATATGCCGTTTAAGAAGTAAATCAACTAATCTTATTGCTTAGTTGGATAAAAATGAATTGGGTATTTCTACAAGACAATTCAGTTATTTTAAAAACTGATGAACTTTGCACCGGAAGACACTTTGGGATAGCTAAGGGAAAGGGCAATCAAGGCCTGCTTACTTTAATAATGCTATTAAAGAGAAGTTCAATGTTGAGAACACCTTACACTCAACAGAGTCATTTGTGTCACGTCCTTATTAGCAATTAAGATTATGTGATTGGCGGCAAGTGCCTTTTTCAAACTTCTGGTGAAGCTATCAAATAACTAAATATACAAAATATGATTATTTGTCTACTGGAGTCGAGCAGGAAAAGTCTGCACAAAAGATCAAGGACAAAATATCTGCCTTTGCTCCAACTCCAAGGAGGCTACGAAGTGCCACACTTACTCAAAAGTGAAACCAAACTACTATGGCTGTACTGTGACTTCATTTTGAGATAACACAGGTTGAAATGGCCAGCAGATGAATTTCACCAAGAATGGTACTTAAAATCTGAAGGGCTCACATTTTCACACTGTGATTATTCTGTGGGCAACAAAATGAATTTTCACACTAGATAATTATATTTCAAGTGGAAACAATACATATATAAAGGTTTAAAGTATTACGCTACCTGATGCCACAAATCCCTTTATTAATGGAGGTGACAGAGTTGCTTTCAAGTTCTTTCTTTTTTAAGAATCTAAAATAAAATGCTGATCGACAACTGGTCATAAACAGGCAGGAGTTGTTTTTTCTATTTGTTATTTAAATATCGAGTTTTGCTAATAAACTCTTTAATTTCTTCTTGACAAGGGAGTTAAAGATATTACAAATATAGGACATACTAAGATAGTAACAAAATTCAGGAGATGGAAAACAAGAGGGTGTTTAGCGGGGTGGGAAGAGGCTTCTCCAGCAACATAGAGAAAATAATTATATCTCCAACACACCACCCTAGTCTATGCAAGTAGACACCAAATCAGCTTGAAAAGACAGTAAAGGAAAAATACATACATCAATAACTAAGAAATTTTCAGAGGAAATGTTTTTATTGATTCTTTTGAGCAAAAAAAAAAAAAATCAAATGGGTAAAGCTGACTTAATCCTCATTTAAGTGATAATTACATGAAGTTGCTACCAGCTCATGTTCTACAGACCACAAAACACAGTTTACCTTACTTAGGTTACCTTAGTGATCTAGTAATTATTACTTAGGCACAACTCGAATGGCTATGCATATCTAACGAAATATGCTGCCTTTTAACATCTTATCATAGTGTTAAAAAAATTCTTCAGGGGAGTGAAAAAAGATAAGCAAAAGAAGATATAAGAAAAATTCTGTAGAACCTGCATTCTTATATATACTTTTTTAATTATCAAAAGCAAAATTTTCAATTAAAAAATGTTACTTGTCAACATTAAAAATATTTATGTATCCTAACTTTCCAAAGCCAAATCAGAAATAAGTTCACACTTCGATTTCTAATTATTCACTGACGCATAAATCCAATTGTTCTTTGGAAGTTAAGTTCAATTTAGTAAATAAATATACTTGATTGGGACATTAGGAAATTTGAGGTCTTATCATAGCTCTCTGCCACTAAGCACGAGACCTTGGAACAAATCACAGTATTTATGGACCTTGTTTTCATCATTTATAAAAAGGGGGATATGAACTATCTGAACTCTTAAGAGCATTCCTTATAGTTCTAAAACCCTGTAGATATTATGGGACAGGTTACTTATCGTGAACTGCCCAGAAAGATTTACAAACTAAATCTTACTTAGCAAGAGACTTCAAATTCAGCAATTAAGATTGCTTGAGATTTTGTCAGAAGTAAGACAGTGGAAACCATCTTGAAACATAAAGCTCATCTAATGTAATCTGACAAGGAATAAATAATCATTTTACATGTTATGCTACTGAGGTAGAAGTATTAAGTCAATTTATAATTTTTAATGAGTTTATGTTTGTTAATCACTTAAATAATAGAATAAGTTGTACTTTGGTACTTGATCTAAGTGTTTTTCAGGAATCAGCTAAAGCTGAAGTCTAGCCATTACATGTCACCTTAGTGATCAATGAACAATTTTGGTAAAAGGTAGCAATGGGGTATAAAAATAGAAGTATCTGGACTATGGGTCAATCAACTTGTCTTTTTTTTTTTTTTTTAATTATTTATTTGGCTGTGCTGGGTCTTAGCCGCGGCATGCAGGATCTTTAGTCGCTGCATGTGCGATTTAGCTCCCTGACCAGGGATTGAACCCAGGCTCCCGGCCTTGGGAGCATGGAGTCCTACCCACTGAACCACCAGGGAAGTCCCTCTTTCTTCATAAATGTTGTTTTTGATAATGAACACTACAGGCATCAGGAAAGTGGGGAGCTAAATCCCAGATTTATTACCTATTAGTAAGTTTTTAAATGTTAAATTCTAAGTAATAGTTTCATTCTTTGTAGAACAAGAATATTTTCTTGTCTACCACACAGAGCAAAAAAAACTAGTAATACACATCTAAGAACTTCTGAAACTCTATATCCTACACAAAAGTTAGGTTATAATATTATTCCTTGTATTTTTTACACAGCTATATGCTACTATATATTTATTATAACTTTTCCCACATTTAAAGCAGTTTGGCTTATTCTTCAGAAACAAGAAGGGAAATCAATAAAAACATAGAGGCTGGAACATAAATATTATACTAATCAAAATTATTTCAAACTGACAGAACAAAAGGAATTCAGAAAATACTTTTGTCTTTTATCTGCCTAAGTCATTAATCTGACAGTTAGAAAAATTCATTTTTACCAGATTTTTTTTTTTTGCAGTAGGCGGGCCTCTCACTGTTGTGGCCTCTCCCGTTGCAGAGCACAGGCTCCGGACCCGCAGGCTCAGCGGCCATGGCTGACGGGCCTAGTCGCTCCGCAGCATGTGGGATCTTCCCAGACCGGGGCACAAACCCGTGTCCCATGCATTGGCAGGCGGACTCTCAACCACTGCGCCACCAGGGAAGCCCCATTTTTACCAGATTTTGATCTCTCATAACTGGCATAAAATTAAGTGGTAGTGACCTTGGACTTATGTGCAGTAAACATCTAATCACAGGCTGTCTTTGGCATGTGTCTAACAAACACTGCTTACACCTTTATACATCCTTTACCTCCTACTTTTGTATCAGGGTGTCATTCTCACATGCGCTCCCCCTCGCCCCCTGCCCCAGCCTCTCTCTTTTGGCCCCTAGGGAACTATTTCTTCCACTGCTTGTAGATATAAAAATTAAAAGTATTAAACACAAAAATCATCAAATTATAAAACTAAAAAAAAAACAGAAAGTAAGGCTTTTTGGATAAAATAAATGAAAAACTTTTTTTTCTGCATTCGGTAAGAAAGAAAAGTGTCAATATTGCTATACTGAGGGCACCTGAAAAACGGAACATTTATGGTAATAAAGTTTTCAAAAACTATGCAAGAAAAAAGTACAAAATTTCCATATGATAGCATCATGAAATGTCCCAATTTTGTTTAAATTTTAAGTGATAGATGATGTTAGAAAATGGCCTAAGTAGAAAATTACATTTAACATTATAGGTACATTTAAGGTATGTTTTCAAAATGGTATAAAACCAGTGTACAAAACATGCTATTATATACTTAGAAAAAAATTAATTTCTGAAATAGTCCTCATAATTAATTATCTAAATGTTATCTGTTTCAGACAAAAGTTGGAAAGTGCTGAATGTAAAAATTCTCTATTTTGAAGCAATACACTTTTGCCTAGTCTTTAGTTAGGAATGTTTCCCTGACTTATCTTTAAATGTTTACTAATAATCAGCCAACAGCAATATTCATCAGTTTATTTATGTTAACCATTAGACTCAAATTAACTCTAAGCAGTTATTGCAAATTGTGAATCTTGAGAGGACTTATTAGGAGAGGTGGTAGACAGTAAAATATAGAATCATGAGTAAAAGAATATTAAAATATCATCATCTTTAGGAAGTTCTTAATGCAATTTGTACAGTAAATATTTAACAACTTTTTAAAGACAGACTAAATCACAATAAATCACTCCTAGGTGCCACCTTGCCATGTCAACAGGTTAGTCTTGCCAGGAAAGATGAACATAATAAACTAGAAGTATATACATTTATTCCTTGAATAGTGCTCTGGTTTACACTAATACCAATCCCATCAGAATATTGTAATTATCTGTCACCAAACTAATCCTCATCCATAGGAGAGTGAGGATGAGAATCAAAATACCACTCTAAATTGTAGCCACATTAAAACAAAAGCAAGGCTAGTCTGGCTTCTGCTAACTTTCGTTTCTCCCAATTAAGCACAGATAAAAGGGGGAAGGAGAGTAAGACAGTCAATGGACATACATCATCCCATTTCTTCTCCTTTTTAATTTTGTTAGTTTATATTTGCAAAATGCCATTACTTTTAGAGGACTTGATATATCCTATTAATAAAGTTTCCCAAAGCGTGAGAAAACATTAAGTGATAATTAGACATGGTATTAGTTAACTGAATTGAAGAGTGAGAAAACTAGTCTCTTTCCAATGAAAAGAAAGGTCTCAGTAAGCCTTTGGTAATTTCTTAGCATTGTTAAATCTTCCTTATTAAAACACAAAAGGGGTCTGGAGTCAGACACTAACTTTTTTTTTTTAAATATTTATTTATTATTTATTTATTTTTGGCTGCATCAGGTCTCAGTTGCAGCACATGAGATCTTTGTTGAGGCACGCAGGATCTTTCATGGCGGCACTTGGGCTCCTCGTTGTGGTGTGTGGGCTTCTCTCTAGTTGTGGCGTGTGGGCTTCTCTCTAGTTGTGGCGCAAAGGCTCCAGGACGCATGGGCTCTGTAGTTGTGGCGCATGGGTTCCAGAGTGCTTGGGCTCTGTAGTTTGCAGCACGTGGGCTCTCTAGTTGAGGTGCACGAGCTCAGTAGTTGTGGCGCACAGGCCCAGTTGCCCTGCAGCATGTGGGATGTTAGTTCTCTGACCAGGGATCAAACCCGCATCCCCTGCCTTGTAAGGTGGATTCTTTACCACTGGACCACCAGGGAAGTCCCAGACACTAATTTTTTAAATTTAGTTTATTCACTTATAGACTTATCTTCTATTTATGGCAAATGATACTGGTCCGTCTGATATGTTAGTAATGTGAAGTTTCCTCTTTAAATAAAATGTTTGGTTAAAAAAGAAAATCTGATCTAAAGAAAGATTCTAGCAAAAGCATGGGTGGTATAAGGTTTGAAAGTTCCTCCTCATAAATGCTGAGGCTCTTCACTCTGACAAAGAATTTCTACCAAGAAAAATTTCCTTCAGTTTTCAACCATGAAAATGGTTTGGTTTATTTTGATCCGATTAATAAAAATCCCATTATCACATGATACTCTTTTAAGATGAATTCTAAAATAATATAGACAAAAGGCTCTAGAAAAATTAAATCTAAAGCCTACTTACTGTCATATAAGTTTTCCACATATACAATTTTGGCTGGATGACAGCTTTAAGGAAAGAGAAGAACTGTATGAAAATGAATGTAGTCTCACCCTGTCATTCCTAAACCTTAATATAAAAGATTTTAGATTCTCTGCTAATGATTCTGAGCCTCTGTCAAGCCAATAGATGACTGTTTTCTGTCTTCAGTAAAATAACCTAGTAGGATTAGTACTGGAGAACTTCTGCGTAGGATTACAGACTTCAGATTCTGGTATGTTAACAAAGGAAACCATGCTCCGAAAACCATTTATTCGATAGCACTTACACTTTATTGAAGGAGATCTCCAGGGATAAATCCGCAGTCACTGATACTAACACATAGGCAGAATAATGTAGTTAATAAGTAATTTAAAGCCTGAGTTATACTATTTCTTTTTTAAAGTCAAACATCTGAAACATAGACAGTATTTCTACCTAGGAACTAACTTTCTTTTAAGTCCATAATTTTAGAGCAAGAATGCTAATAGACTCAAATCCTCAGTCCCCAGAATGGCAGGATGGGAGAGGACACAAACAGCTCAACTGTCAAGATAGAAAGGATGAAAATCTCTTCCATGGCAATTTAGTCTTGTTCTAACTCCCACCCTAACCATTCAGATACACTGCAAGACAATCCTTTTATAATGCAGATCTGATTAGATCTCTGCTGAAATCCTTTCAATGGCTCATCACATTTAAGAGTAGGTAACTATGAAGTTCTTCAAGCCCCTGCTTTCCTCTCTAGCCTCATTTCCCACCCCTATTTCTCACCCGAAGGACACCCAGGCACACAAAACTTCTTTATTCTCTACATTTCGCTGAATACTTGATGCTTTCTTTCACTCCAACATTCTTCACACAGCCTGGTACATCAGGCCCCTGCTCCTCTTTATTTAGCCAATTCTTATGTATTCTTTGGGCTTCCAAATCTGGGTTGATCCTCCAGTAATGTTTTAAACTTCCAATATGCCAGGTACTGTGTTATTAAAACTGCCTAGTTATTGTTTCCCCCATAATCTGTCAGTCCCTTAGAAAAAGTCCTAATTTTCTTGTTATGCTCTCATGAACATTCAATAAACATCCGTTAAATGAACAAATCAGTGATGCTCTTGTGACCAGGCCAGATATCACCTATCTGAATATAAGCGCAAGCTTCTAAAACACAAATTAGATAAAAGCAAAGTAAATGATCTGCCTTTTCAGCTTCTTCATGATATTTTCCTAGTTCCTCTTATAGAAGGTTTCAGGCTTGGAGGGGAGAGTCAGTTAACCTATATAATCTCTATCATTCTTTGAATTTTGAGATCAAAATTAGTTGGGTTTAAGCATTGTCCTCAAGATAGGATACTTTTTTTTTTTTTTTTTGCGGTACGCGGGCCTCTCACTGCTGTGGCCTCTCCCGTCGCTGAGCACAGGCTCCGGACGCGCAGGCTCAGCGGCCATGGCTCATGGGCCCAGCCGCTCCGCGGCATGTGGGATCCTCCTGGACCGGGGCACGAACCCGCATCCCCTGCATCGGCAGGCGGACTCTCAACCACTGCGCCACCAGGGAAGCCCAAGATAAGATACTCTTAATTGGATTATTCCAACCAGTAAAAGTAAACTTCCTCTTTAGATTTGGGCAAAACGTTTTAATTTCTTTCATCCAAAAAAGCTAAAAATTGTAAGTATAACATATACAGAAGAAATAATATCAATGTAAATCATTACATGTAACCACAATTATCATCCAGAGACCTGCAAATTACATAGAGAATCTATCTTTTCTTTATCTAATATGACAAAATTGTGCTATGTTAAATTTTCATTTGGAGGGAAAAAACTGCATGCCTTTTGTGTATTCCTGGCTTTTAGAAAGAAAAAAAAAGTAACAAATGAGAAATAATAAGAAGAAAACAAGGCAATACAATAATATACATAAACATAATTAGTAAACTAGTACTTGCTTTCTTCCTTTAAAAAAAAAAAGAAAAACCTACACTAAATAGATGTACTCTATTTACCCTTACCTATTTTTCCCCTGAGCCCCCAGGTGCAGATGTGGCCAGGACATCCCAGGGAATCCCCCACAGTCAAGGCATCCCCCCCACCTGCCTTATTTCTTACTGAGAGAAAAAGAGACAAAAATAATGCAAAAATGTTCTGAGCTGGGGAACACCTACACATTATTTTTAAAGTCATAACTCCAAATCCTGATGAAGCACTAAAACACATCCTAAAAGTGATATGTAAACAGAATGTAATTTGCCTTGACCATCCTCTTCTCAGAGTATCCTGGGTTTTGTTTTTGTTTTTAAATACAGTTGGGGATCAGGTAGAGAGGAGGGGGGAGGGGGAAGCTTTGCATCTTGAAACAGTGTTAAAAATAAATTTAGACCAATTTCTGTGGGTATAAACTTTACAGGAAATTGGACTATACTGTTCACTTTATTAGAGTTCTAGTCTGATGAAAATATGAAAAGAAATACATTTAAGTTTTGACAGGCTGGAAAAGAGTAGATTTTCCCCTCTTTCTGTGAAGTGGAAAGTGAATTCTCAAGGTGCCAAACCTTGATAGGAAAGTAGGGATGTTATAACATGTATGTCTTTGCTGGCTTCTTTTTGTAACAGAGGCTGTATTCTACACATATATAAAAAAACAAAAGATATCATGAGGAATCTTGACGAAGAGGCACATTCAAACCATAATACAAAACTCTCTTTAGTGTTTGTCAGTAAAATAGCTTTAAAATATAGTTAACTGCCCAGGGTCACTGTAAAGATAAAATAAAAAATGAAATGATCTCTGTGAACAGTCATTATGATCTTTATGTGCATGTTTTTTTTTTCAATTTAAAAAAAATTAACTAATTTATTTATTTTTGGCTGCGTTGGGTCTTCATTGCTGCGCGTGGGCTTTCTCTAGTTGCGGCGAGTGGGGGCTACTCTTCGTTGCAATGCGCAGGCTTCTCATTGTGGTGGCTTCTCGTTGCGGAGCACGGGCTCTAGGTGTGTGGGCTTCAGCAGTTGTGGCTCATGGGCTCTAGAGCACAGGCCCAGTAGTTGTGGCGCATGGGCTTAGCTGCTCCGCGGCATGTGGGATCTTCCCGGACCAGGGCACGAACCTGTGTCCCCTGCATTAGCAGGTGGACTCCCAACCACTGAGCCACCAGGGAAGCTCCCTACATGCATGTTTTGCTGGTACAAAATTTAAAAGTTTGAAGTGTCATTTTTTCTTGGTGAAAGATTTTAAAGAATTTTTTTTTCCAGGTAACCAAGTAGAAAAATAAAGAGCTCCTGTTAACTGAAACTCAGTTATCCTCTATCCGCAATTAAATTTTTGTAGTGGTTCATTAATACATTTCATGCAGAAGTTTAATTTTTAAGAAATTATACTGCATGTTATGTGAACAGGATATACATTAAGAAAAGCAGCAAAAACGGCACTCTAGGTCTGCAAATTCCATTCACTTAGCTCAGTTAGAAAATCAGACCTTTAGTCTGATGATACCACACTATTTTTGTATAATTATGTTAGCTACCTAGGTTACCAGTTAGAAAGATTTTTGCCATAATGAAGGATGGGACCAAAGATAATATTATTTTCTTCTCTACAACATAAAAAAGTCTCACACTACCAAAGAAAATATACCTTTACATTTTCCCTCCCTGGTAAAAGAGTATGAACCTACAGCTTTTTATATCGCTATCAACTGGGTCTTCTTTAATCTCTTCTCTAATTCATGATTCTTACTGCCTGGCAGTGAGCCACTAGTTTTTAAAGTGATATTGACAGTACAATAAAGCTAAAAGAGTCAGAATAATCTGAGGAGTTGATTTCTTCTGAAAAATGAAAGCTGACAAAAACTATTCCTCCAATGACCAATTCTCTGCCATCATTTGATGTATACTGAGTTTCTCAAATTTTAGGCTACTGAAAAAATAAGTGAGAACAGGTAGGACAAATATATTGCAAAGATGGTAAAGAAGATTAACTGATTCAAAAGACCACTAACAAAGAAATAAGCTTCCTCTAGCCTAATTCTGAATGTTTATGCAAACATCAGAATTCATGCCATCTTTAAGTAAAACTGACAACCATTAAACAGATTCTGCTAAGAGAATGAAAAAGGTTACCAGGAAAAGGTTTTAAAAAAGTTTTTGATAAGAGGACTCACCATCTGATTTCTAGCAAGGTATAAACTTAACCAAAGATTCATTTAAAACTTCAATTTTCCATGAAGATAAAATACTAACTTTACTATAACTTCAACAAATAAATACCAAATCCTCTACCTTCTAAAAAACATTATAGCATGAATTATAACATATGTATCAAAATGAAACTAGTAATTCCTAAAGCCAACAGTTCTAATTCTATGAATCTACTCTGCAGAGATTTTTGCAAGTCCCAAAAGATGTATGTCAGAGGTTATTACAAATTAGAAATAACCCAAATGTCCACTAATAGATGGTTAAGTAAAATACAGCATCTATATACAATGCATAATCAGAAATATTAAGAACATTATCAGCAATATGTATTTACTGAGAGTGAAGGTGTCTTTCACCTCAATATTGAGTAAAACTAGCATCTATCTGTATAATAGGTACAATGTGATAGCACTTAAGAAAAACTCTATCTATAGCTATAAGATCGCATAGGGCAATGTCTGGTAAGCCACTGTTAATAAACGTTTCTGAGTGTAGGATTTGGTGGCTACTTTTTCTTTGTAGTTTTATTTACTGCTTGTGCATATGTTTGTTTAATTAGCATACATCGTTTTTAAAAAACCAACAAAGCTATTTTAAAAAAGATAGTAAAAGCCAAGGTCAAAAGAAATGAACAAAGTATAGTACCTTAAACGGTTGGTGTAGGTATCAACACAGGTCTTCATTTTGGCTAATAATGTACCAACAGAAGTTTGACACTCTGACTGTTCTTCTTCCTCTTCACCATTCTCTGCAGAAAGAGGCAACAATAGGGGCACCATGCACGTACAAGAAGCAATGGCCCGGAGCAATTCTAGCAGAGCTCGATAGAGTGGCACATGTCTTGCCATGTCGAGAACTGTAAGAAGGAAGAAGGGGAAAGCATAAAATGAGCAGATGTGCAATATAAAAGTAAGTCCACAGCAATGTAGCTTCTACTTGGATCTTAAGATTAATTGCTTGGTTGGTAAGTGGACTAAAGTAGATGTTCATGAAGCACCAATGTACAAAGTGTAGCACTTTTAGGGAACAAAAAAAAATGAAAATGGCACAGAGTTGGGGAGACAGCAAGAAATGTAATTAAGTAACTATTTAGTTATATCACACATAAAAATGATTAAATAGTCCAGATAATACATTATGGCAGTAAATACATTTACTTATTTACTTTAAAAAACATTATTTATTATTTATTTTTGGCTGCATTGGGTCTTTGTTGCTGCATGCGGCTTTCTCTAGTTGCTGCAAGTGGGGGCTACTCTTCGTTGCAGTGAGCGGGCTTCTCATTGTGGTGGCTTCTCTTGTTGCGGGGCACGGGCTCTAGGTGTGTGGGATTCAGTAGTTGCAGCATGCAGGCTCAGTAGTTGTGGCACACGGGCTCAGTAGTTGTGGCACACGGGCTTAGTTGCTCCGCGGCATGTGGGATCTTTCCGGACCAGGGCTCGAACCTGTGTCCCCTGCATCGGCAGGCGGATTCTTAACCACAGTGCCACCAGGGAAGTCCTAAGCTATGATCTTATCCCAGTTATAAAAAGCAACAAACAACATTAATTAATCCTAAAAATTAATCTGACCTCTATAAAAAAGAAAAATACTTAGTGTTTTAGATAGCGTGTTCATTAAGAGGTAGAAGATTATTTCCCAATGTTATTAAATAATGTATAGTTATAATACTTTCCTCAGAATTTGCTGTTTCTCCTTACATTCTTTTGAATGGAGTTCTATGAATGTAATTTATGCTCCGTATTACAATATTACCTCCAACTAATCCACACTTCACTGTTCAACATTCTATTCCCAGAAAAATAAAGCCAACTATAAGAAAGCATAGTCGTTTTTTGTTTGTTTTTTTTTTTGCAGTACGCGGGCTTCTCACTGTTGTGGCCTCTCCCGTTGCGGAGCACAGGCCCTGGACACGCAGGCTCAGTGGCCATGGCTCATGGGCCCAGCCGCTCCGTGGCATGTGGGATCCTCCCGGACCGGGGCACGAATCCATGTCCCCTGCATCAGCAGGCGGACTCTCAACCACTGCCCAACCACGGAAGCCCAGCATGTTTTTTTATAATATAGTAAATAAGTAAATAACATATATTCTTACATTAGAAAAGCAGTAATATAAATTACCTGCTAAATCACATCACGTTAAGTAATTCTAAACATTAAAGTGACAGAGGGTTATTATGTATACACAAAAACTGTCTTAGGGGTTTAATAACAGACACTTTGCCAGGATAACAATCAATGCGACTGAAAATGAGGCAATATTGTGTTCTTATTATAAGACAATAAACTTGGAGAATTAAATCTAAAATGTTCTGAGATATAAATAAACTATTCGATCCAAAGAATATAAGAAATGATTTGATATAGGAAAGAACTTGCATGAAGAACTTGCTCAAGACTGTATAATCAGTGAAGTGGAGCACGCAGGACGCACACACAGGCCATCCAGTTCTGAAGTCCAGACACTTAACTACTGAAATATAACGGCACTCGATAGTCACAGTTTCAGAAAAAAACACTAACATGATTTACCAACAGAGAGGAAAAAAAAAGTGTTTTAGGCGTGGGAAAAAATTTAATATGGCCTGAAATTCCTCCTAACAGGTTCCTTAAAGCACACTAAAAAGTGCTAGGTGCCTTTAAGCTTTAATAGGTATAGTTCATAATCTTAAATATTTTCAACATACCTTACAGCACAGTCTCAAATTTAGCTTTCTACTACAACATTCAAATGGTAAAATAAGAAATTTCCCTCTTAATATAATTTAATTCTCTAGAAACTTTAAGTGGCACTTGTTATTAAAAAAAAAAATCAAAACTCTAAGTAATCCAAGCAAAATCACAAAATCATTTCCCGATGAATTATTTATAACTTTCAAAATCAACTTATTGAGGCACAACTTACAATCAATAAAATGCACTAATTTTAAGTACATATTCAATGATATCTGACAATATACACTCCTGTGTAATCACTGTCAAAATGAAGATACGTAATATTTTTATCATCCCAAACACCTCTGTAGTTCATCATCCTCCTCTGGCCAGCTTCAGGCAACCACTCCTATGCTGTCACCGTGGAAAGCAGATAAGCAACAGAGAAAACCAACAATGCCAAATCGGTTCTTTTTTTTTTTTTTAAACATTAAAAAAAACCCACTTACTTATTGATTGATTGATTGCCATGCAATGCGGCTTGTGGGATTTTAGTTTCCTGACCAGGGATTGAACCCGAGCCCTCGGCAGTTAAAGCACAGAGTCCTAACCACTGGACCGCCAGGGAATTCCCCCAAATCAGTTCTTTAAAAATAAATAGCAAATCTCAATAGCCCCCCGTCAGTTAAAAAAAATTGAATTCTTACTTAAAATCCTTTTCATTAAAAAGCTCCATATGGCTTCACAGGTAAATGTTATCAAACACTTAAAAAACACATACTTTTTTTTTTTGGCCACACCACGTGACTTGCGGGATTTTCGCTCCATGACCAGGGATTGACACCCCCCCCACTCCCCGCACTAACCCGGCTGTGAAAGCACCTAGTCCTAACCACTGGACCGCCAGGGAATTCCCTAAAAAACACATACTATTAATTGTATGCGGTGTACTTCAGAAAACAGAGGAAGTGGTAACAACTCATTTTATGAGGACAAAATTACCCAGATACCAAAATAAGACAAAGACATTACCAACAAAAAAAAGAAAGAAAAGAAACTACAGATGAGTATCCCTCATGAACACAGAAACAAAAAAGTAAAATAAATCACAACCAAGTGGCTTTTATTCCAGGATTGCAAAGTCGACTTTACATTTGAAAAATCAATGTAATTCACCATATTAACAGACAAAATAAGGAAAGCCATATGATCATCTTAGCAGATCTAAACAAAGTATTTAATGAAATTCAAAATCCATTGATGATAAAACTCTAACCAAACCAGAAACAGAAGAAAACTGCCTCAAGCTGATAAAGGGAATCTAAAAAAAACCCTACATCAACCACCATATTTAATGGTGAAAAGACTGAACACCTTTCCCCCAAACTGACAACTTCTGCAAGATCTAAACAGTACAATAAGAAAAAAAAAAAAAAATCTTTTAAAGAAACAAACAAAACTCATATAAATTGGAAAGAAGAAATAAAATTGTCTGCCTTTAATGTTCATGGCATGATTATCTTTCTATACAGAAATCCTAAGGAATGTAGCACAACTACTGAGTTGTACAAGGTAGTAGGATATCAGGTGAATAAATAAAAATCAACTGTATTCTTATATACTAGTAACAAGAAAATAAAATTTTAAAAAAAGTATAACTTACAATAGCATAAAAAATGAAATTGGGATAAATTTGACAATTTCAGAAGTATAAAAACACTGCTGAGGCTCATTAAAGGAAATTTAAACAACTAGATATACAATGCTCATAGAAGACCCAATATTGTTAATAAGTTAATTCTCTCCAAATTCATGTACAGATTGAATGCAATTCCAATCAAATTTCCAATGGGCTTTTAGTTGGGGGGTAGAAACTGACAAGATGACTCATATATATGGAAATGCAAAGGACCTAGAGAGTCAATATAATTACAGCTGAATTTTATTTGCCATAAGATTACAAATTCTGCAATTAATGCATCTTAAGAGTTAAGTAAACTTTATAAATATTAACTGGTCAAATGCTTGCCTTTTCTGAAACTATCTAGTAGGACAAAGGAACAAGAAACAAACAAATTTACAATGATACTTTGACTAATAAAATCTCTGAGAGTAGAAATCCTCTAGGTAAAAACAAAACAAAAATACTTCGCAAATCATGCAAAGCCTAATTGTTTAGCTGAATACCTATGACTGACAAAAATACTTCCATGTAGAATTTCTATTCATTCTAGCCCACATAAAAGTTACAAGAGCTTGGGTATATAATCGCTGATGTCCCAACACCAGCCTTTTACTCTTCTCTCCAATTCTGGTAGAAATAGCTAATCTGTGTAAGTTCCAAATATTTTCATACTCTCATCTTCTATTACCAATCTGTCTGTTCATACTTCTAGCTATACATGCTAGATATAATGTTACTGATTACTATTTCTGGATGGTGGTCCATGAGGTAACTTAGGTTAAAATTTATTTTTACTTTCTCCTTCGTGCTTTTAGGCATTGCTTAATACTTATAGCCTGCATAAAACCATGTCTTAAATTTGCTTTAAAATAACCTATTATGTGTATATATGTATGTGTTTGGAAAAAATGGGTTAGTGAGCATGTAACTGAAAAGCATGGCCATATGTTTATCTGATGAAGCTGGTGATGGAACTCAAAGGGGTTCATTATGCTACATTCACTAGTTTTACATATTTTGAACTTTTACATAATAAAAAATTTTATTAAATTGTCATGGTCATTAAAGACAAAGTTGGGGGAATGTTACAAACTGAAGAAGGTAGAAAAGGTTACTAAATGATCCTAGATTAAATTTTGGACAAAAAGCAATTTTTTTCTTTGCTATAGAGGACATAATTGGGACAACAGATGAAATATGTATGGTATCTGTGGATTGGATGATTAGATAGGTGTATTCTATCAATGCTTTTTTTCTGATTTTGGTTACTGTAATGTGGTTATGTAGTAGCCTGCCTTTGTGTTTTAGGAAATAAACAGTGAAATACTTAGGGGTAACAGAGCTATCATATCTGCAACATATGTCTCACAATTGGTGCAGAAAAAATAATGTGTGTATGTATAAAATTTATATATGCTTACATGTATAGATAGACAAAAGAAAGGAAGGAAGTTGGTATCAAACTCCTAGAAAGGCATGGGGTGCGGGGGGACTTCGCTGGTAAGACTCTGTGCTCCCGATGCAAGGAGCCCAGGTTCGATCCCTGGTCGGGGAACCAGAGCCCACATGCATGCTGCAACTAAGAACCCTCATGCTGCAATTAAAGATCCCGCATGCCAAAATGAAGACTCCGCGTGCCACAACTAAGACCCGGTGCAGCCAAAATAAATAAATAAATAAAATAAATATTTTTTAAAAAAAGAAAGGTGTGGGGAAATAGCCACTCAACATTACTGGTATAATGTCTATGGAGCACAAGTTACAATCTGTCAAAACAACAAATTGGCATACCCTTTGAATCATCAATTCTAGTTAATTCTGAAAACTAATCCTACAGATAAAATTATCAAGGTCACCAAAATTAGTCACTGCAACATTGTTTATAACAGCAAAATAATCCATTTATGTTCATTAGATGGAGCTGTTTCGATTACTAAATATCAATTACGCAGTCATAAAAATGAAGATGTGCCTTATGCTGCATTGGAACAAATTCCAAAATACCTAAGGTGGGAACAGGAGGAACAAGGAATAGAAATGGGGTTGTATGGGGAATTCCCGGGTGGTCCAATGGTTCGGACATGGTGCTTTCACTGCCAGGGGCCCGTGTTCAATCTCTTGATTGGGGAACTAAGACCCTACAAGCCTCATGGGTGTGAGGGGGAAAAAAAAACAAGAAAGAAAGAAAGAAAGAAATGGGGTTGTATGGTATAGTGCCATTTCAGTAAATATAACAACCACGTAAAAGGTAAGGAAAAAGAATATGTATTCATATTTACTTGTTTTTTATATATACATATATACACACACACACAGGATCTCTATCAAAAAATATAAGAAATTATTACTATTGATTATCTCTAGGGAGCTAAATTGGTCGGCTAGAGGACAGGTGCAGGAAGACAACCATTTATTAGATACCATCTTAAAACTTTTGAATTTTAAAACAAGTGAAGAATATAATATTTGGATAAAGAAAAAAATGTGTAATTTAATATTTAATAAAGCTGATTAATGTTACAGGTAAAAGGCACATGATATAGTACATTTAGGTATGTGTTGAATTTTTACTTTCAAGGAATTAATGGATGCAAAATATCCCACTATAAGGATATAGAACAATTAATGAGAGGTTAAAAATTTTATTAGGCTTTTGAAAACTAATTTTTTTTTCGCACCAGCTTGACAGCATGAAGAGTTCAGTGAACCTGCTCCGCCATGAAACAGATACAAATTTTTTAAAAAACATCACCACTCAAGGCCCTAGAAATAGTCCAAAGAGCACACAACAAACTGAGAAAACATTCATTTAAGAAAGTCTACTAAAACTCAGTAAGAAAAACAAGAACCTAAAGTATTTGAACCAAGATCCTACTCTCTTCCTGCTCTCAGCAAGAAAGCAAACTCACCACAGACTGGTAGAACCTGAGCTCCCTCTTCCCCTAGCTTGAGTTAGACGATTATCTCCCCAGGAGGGGAAGATCTCAGCATTTCTCATCCTACCACCAGCTACTTGCTGCTGTGGCTAAGTTTCAGATAAGTAGAGCTAAGAGGCAGATGCTTCCTTTTCCCCAGACCCCACTTATGGTACAGGGGATCTGAATAGATAATTCTCCAAAAAAGATACACAAATGACCAGCAAACACATCATCATTAGTCATCAGGGAAATGCAAATCAAAACCACAATGAGATACCTGCCATCTCACATACACTAAGATGGCTGTAATTTAAAAGTCAAGGAGGGGCTTCCCTGGTTGGCACAGTGGTTGAGAGTCCACCTGCCGATACAGGGGACACGGGTTTGTGCCCCGGTCCGGGAAGATCCCACATGCCGCGGAGCGGCTGGGCCCATGAGCCATGGCCGCTGAGCCTGCGCTCCGCAACGGGAGAGGCCACAACAGTGAGAGGCCCACGTACCGGGAAATAAATAAATAAATAAATAAAATAAAAGTCAAGGAATAACTTATTACCATGTGAACCAGCATTTCCACTCCTAGGTATACAGACAAAGTAAATGAAAGGAGGAACGAAAACAGATATTTGTACACTCATGTTCACTGTTATTCACAATAGCCAAAAGGTATAAACAACTCAAATGTCTATCAAATGATGAATAAGCAAAATGCAGTAGATATCCATACAGTGAAATATTATCCAGTCATAAAAAGGAAATCGAGTACTGATATATGAAACAATATCAATGGACCTTGACAACACTGTACTATTAAAAATTTAAACAAAAGACTACATATTACATGATCTGATTTATATGAAATGTTCACAGTGGGCAACTCTCTATACATAGAGAGACAGTAGATTAGTGGTTGCTTAAGGCTGGAGGGGTGGTAAGGAGAAAGAGGGCTGATAGCTAAGGTGTATATGGTGGGGTTTTTTTTAATTAATTAATTTAATTTATTTATTTTGGCTGTGCTGGGTCTTCGTTACCGTGCACGGGCTTTCTCTAGTTGCGGCGAGCAGGGGCTACTCTTCGTTGAGGTGCGCAGGCTTCTCACTGCAGTGGCTTCTCTTGTGGAGCACGGGCTCTAGTCGCATGGGCTTCAGTTGTTGTGGCGCACAGGCTTAGCTGCTCCACGGCACGTGGGATCTTCCCAGACCAGGGCTCGAACCCACGTTCCCTGCATTGGCAGTAACCACTGTGCCACCAGGGAAGCCCTGGTTTCATTTCGTTTTCTTCTTTTTTTTTCTTTTCTTTCCTTTCTTCCTCCCTCCCTCCCTCTCTTCCTTCCTCTCTCTCTCTCTCTCTCTTTATGGCTGCATTGGGTCTTCGTTGCTGTGCACGGGCTTTCTCTAGTTACGGCGAGCGGGGGCTACTCTTCGTTGTGGTGTGCGGGCTTCTTACTGTGGTGGTTTCTCTTGTTGCAGGGCACGGGCTCTAGGTGCGCGGGCTTCAGTAGTCGTGGCACACAGGCTCAGTAGTTGTGGCTCGTGGGCCCTAGAGCACAGGCTCAGTAGTTGTGGCGCACGGGCTTAGCTGCTCCGCGGCATGTGGGATCTTCCTGGACCAGGGCTCGAAGCCATGCCACCTGCACTGGCAGGCAGAATCTTAACCACTGTGCCATCAGGGAAGCCACCTCTGGTTTCTTTTTAAATTGACAAAAATGTTCTAAATTTGATTGTCATAACAGTTGCACATAACTGTGAACATGCCAAAAATCAGTGAATGTGCCCTTTAAGTGGACAAATTGTATGGTAAGTGAATTATCTTTCAATAAAGCTGTTATTAATTTTTTTAAGTACTTATTCACATACCATTTGCTCCTTTTTCTTCTGGGATGTTTATTTTCTTCAATTGCTTAATAATATTACTTTGTATATGAGACAAAGAACACAATAAGCTTTCCAAACATTTCCCCCTAATATGATGTTTTGATTTTCAAATATATGCAAACATAGATGTAAATGCATACTCATATAGCCTCTTCCAACTTGAGACCAGCAAAAGAATGAAGTCTTGGAAATTTCTTTCACTCACGTTTTGAATGGCTTCCATTTCTCTAAAAGTATTTGAAACATTAGAATTTCCATTACTATAAATGTAGCCAGTTATCCAAAGATTTCCATTTGTACTGCTTTATAAACTTATTTATCAAAGTATTGCACACAGTGTTTTATTTTCCCCAATCCCCTTCCATGCGGCATACAATGAAAAAAAGAACAGAGAACAAAAATCATCCCAATAAAAGCCCTAGCTAGTTATTTTGTGGATATTGACCAAATGATTCTAAACTTTATATGGAAAGGCAGAATACCCAGAAGAGCCAACACAATAATGAAGAAGAACAAAGTCAGAGGACTGATATGACCAGACTTCGAAGCTTACTATAAAGCTACAATGATCAAGATAATGTAGCACTGGCGAAAGAACAAATAGATCAATGGAACAAAAACAGTAACAAGAATCTGTACATGACGGTTTATAGCAGCTTTATTCATAACTGCCCCAAACTGGAAGCAATCGAGATATTCTTCAAGAGGTGACTGGATAAACAAACTGTTATATATCAATACAGTGGAATATTATTCTGCAATAAAAGGAAATGAGCTACCAAACCAAGAAAAGACATGGAGGAAACTTAAATGTATATTGCTTAGTAAAAGAAGCCAATCTGAAATGATTCCAACTATATGACATTCTGGAAAAGGAAAAACTATGGAGCCAGGAAAAATATCAGTGGTCACCAGAGGTTTCACTGTGGGGAGAGAGAGGGTGGGATGAATAGAGCACAGGAAATTTCTCAGGGCAGTGAAACTATTCTGTACAATACTGTAATGGTGAAATGCACAACACCAGGCATTTGTCAAAACCCATAGAATGGTATAACACAAAGAGTGAACCCTAATGTAAATTACTGACTTTAGTTAAAAATAATATGTCATGTCACTATTTGTGTATCAATTGTACCATGTACCACAGTAATACAAGATGTAACAGGACACTATGAGTGGAAGGGGGTGGTGATATGTACTATCTGCTCAATTTTCTGTAAACCCAAAGCTGCTTTTAAACTAGTAGTCTATTGATTTTTTAAAATATTAGTCTATTAATTTTAAAAAATTAACTACCTAAAATTATAGTACTTTACCTAAAATTACATAAGAATACAGGTAATCCAAGACAGGTTGATTTTTCAAAAGCAATTAAATGGTTATGAAGTTATCAAGAACAACAAGAAAAACCACAAAATGAGAAGCTACCTCTCCATTATACGAATAAAGCCGAGGACAGCCTACCATGCTGATACTCAATACTGAAGAGAGGGGGAAAAGAATCTGACAAACATGAAGGGTTGATAATTTTTAAAACACTTTAAAATCTGGAAATAAATGGGCGTAGAGAAAATAAGACAGCTCTTCTAAAATAAATGAAACATGATACTTCTTTTTATGCTATTGTTGTTTATCTTATTCAATTAAGTTAGCAGTGAGAGGATTCCAACTGGGAATCTTAAATTATGGAAAGAGAAGATACTCTCTTCATATCAAGGAGGGATGCAAGCAAAAGCTGTGGAGGCAAGGTAATAGGCAGTGGACAATGAGATTGCAAATAGTAAAAACAGGGCAAGACAAAATTATGGGTCTGATTTACAAAGAACTTTAAATAAATTTCAGTACTATGCCATTTCTTATGACACACATTTTAAACTTAAAATAGGAAGGTTTTGTATATTTGCATTTTTCTTGACAACAGTTACATAAACAAGTGTGCTCATTTTAATGTCAAATTCCACCCAGATATTAATGCATCCGGCAATCTATGCTTATGCCAGGAAACCGGAAAATGATTATTCATATCTGATTTTACATTACTCGTGTTTTTCTTTTAAAGACTTACGTCTGAATATCCCTGCAGAAGGGAATCTGGAAAACTAAGGGAGAGCTAATTTCTGCTCGCTTTTTTAAGATATGCACTTTTAAACTAACAAACAAATTTCTTAATGAAATACAAACGAGTACAAAATACACCAAGTGTTTCAATCCTGAATTCCTTAATCCTATGTTTGGCCATGCAGAACTTCATCAGAAAACTTTAGGTGTTTTTCCACACAGCACACTTCATCATTAATACAGGATTAAATGTGACCAGCCTGACAAAGAAGAGCAGGGGCATGACACTGTTATGCAACTCCATGTCTGCAAGGGTGGCTTGCAGCAACTTCTTCACTCAGCAAATGCCAAGTGCATGTTCAATGTTACTGCTTACCACCAACCAAGTAAAGACGCTATCCTTTGGATCCTCAGATGAGCCTGTTTGCTGAATTATGCAATGCTTGAAAACTACCTTGGAAGTATCATCAACAACTACAGATACAGGTGTGACACTACTATATAATTATTTCAGTAAGAGAAATTTTCTAATTTGAAAGTAGTTACTAGTACTAGGTAAAAGAATAAAATTCTCATCTTCTGTATTTGAAACAACATTTCAATGGGGAAAAGGATATTCAAATGGCTGGAAAAAAACAGAATAGTTTAAAGGTTGATAAGAAATTTATAAGAAATAATCAAAAAGATTAGTCATTTTTTCCATGAAACACATGATCCAGCGTGTATAAAAGCTAAAAATAATTCTAAGAAAAAATGTAAAACATTTACTGCTTGGCTGACTACTGGCAGAAGCTCATCAATTCTTACCAAACAGTTACAGTGAAATTCACCATGGATTACTAATGGAAAAGACACACCCCTTCTGGAGAACTGAAAACATTTGCCATGTTCAATAAAGAAGTTTGTCCAGGTTTTTTGTGCACTTCCTTTTCTCTGAGTATAAACAGAAGTTCTCCACAAAGAGAAAAGGTCCATTCATCACTACTGTGGACTAAAGCAGGATAACTGGGAATACTTTATTCCTGATGCAATGTAGGGTAAGGAACACTTCTCTTTTAATTATTTTGGAACTTGGACATTTATAGAAAATATTTTATAAAAACTATAAATGGAGTATAAGTTTTAAAAATTGTGAATCACTATTTTGTATACCTGTAATTTATATAATATCATACATCAACTATACTTCAAAAAAATAAACTCAGACATTTAGTAACTTCATTATTTTAGGCTAAAATATGTGGTGATTATACATATTAGGTATAAACTGTAATTCACATTAAATACATCAGCTTAGTTAAATATACATAAAAGACTTAAAAAATGTATTTATAGCTACTAAATATACACCCAGAATATATAAATGACAGTATCTGTGTGCCTTTTCATTATATTTTCTATTATTCTATCCAACTGTTAAAATGATAATAGATTATTTGAAGTTCTACTAAAATGCCTCTATTTTCTATCATGTTCCACCACCTTCAACAGAGTAAATCAGAACTGCAGGCTGAAAAATAACGCAACAAAAGCAAGTACAATAAATTTATTTCCTATTTCTCTGTATAGTTCAAAGATACCTTTCCTAAGGATTTGTTTCACAGTCAACTTTCTTCTTCTCTAGACCAAGAAATTTTTGGGGAAAATGGGTACTCCTGTCATCACTACAACAGAAGATGTAAAGAAGCAAGAAGAGAAAGAAGAAAATGAAGAATCTGTCTTGACCATGTTAGGCATTATTGGGATAGTACTTAACTTCTTGGTAGTAGTTATTGTGTATATCTATATCACAAGCTGATAGTCTCTTTCATGGGGTTGCATTCAGGACAAAAGCCAGCTCTAACAAAAATGATTTCTAAGAATAACCTTTAAAAGAATATTTCCAGAAGATTATGACAAACATTCCAGGGCAAGTGCCTGGCTCTAAGGGCAGTAACCAGGGTAAGTGCCCTACTCTAGGCACTGCAGTGAATATGTGGATAATAAAGATTTATTTCTGTATGCCAGAAAACACACAAGATCCAGTAATAGAAATAAGACACAAAAGCAACCATGCAATGGATTTTTTTCTAAAAGTACATATTGAATATATATCATTTTCATTCCAATTGCTTTTAAATTTATGTTTATTTTAAGCCTCTAATAATCTACCTAATATAGGAAAGGAAAATTTTTTCAGCATGGGAAAGAAAACTAACAAAATCTACAGAAAAATAAAGTTTTATTCAGTATCAATAAATGCTGAATATTCTCAAAAGCATTGTCTTCCTCTGGATTTATACTTAATATCTCAAAAGAAATGCATGCTTTATAATAATTTTTTGGTAGTTACGCATTTGTAACTATAAGATTGCATAGAAAATAAATACTACATAGAAAAAGCATCTTGTTTTTTTCTGATGTTCTTCAGCATGTGTTGACTTTGTTTCTCTGATCAATTTCAGTAATACAAAACGAGAGGCCCACCTAAAGTATAAAAACCTCAACTCAATCTAATAAAGTAATACTTGTTTATGGAATGTTCATTTGAGTGGACTCAAAAACTAATGTGAAAATTAAATAATAAATTGCTCAAATATTTATTTTCAATTAAAGAATTTATTCATCCTACTTTGCCTAACTTGAAATATAAAGTCATCCTACATTTCACGGAAATATCACATGGAAATAAAGCAATCAGAGATCCTTAAATTATTTCTCTGTAAATTAAAAATCCTTTCAAGTAACTGAATATTAAAATTTAATCCATAACTATATGCAATCAACATCCCTACAACTAGCGTGGCTAGTATACATATCTTAAAAGATAATCATGTAACAAATATATTCTATCTGGTAAACTACCTTATTCAAAAGGCAGCTCCATTTTTCAAAGTACCAATCCAATAATTTGACTTTTACACTTATAAACCTTCCTAACGCTAAACTATTTTCTTCCCTAGCAGATCAACAGTTGTAGAAATTATACTTGAACAACATACAGTTTTCTTAAAAAAGGCTGAAATAAACACTGGGTACAGTAAAGTAAGAGAGAATTTTTTCATCTAGGATCTTAAATTCTCACTAAAATGTAACTCAACGAATAAACCAAAAACTCTTCCTTGATACTATACATTTAAAAACAAAACATGGCTCTGCAATAAAGATCTTTGCAAATGAGATTACTGAAAGGATATCTTAAGTGAGCATATATCATCAAGGATATTTGTACATTAATAAAATGTTAGTTCAAAGTTGTTTTACTGCAGAGCCATGAATTTAATATGTAATTAGTAATAACTCTATCACATACAAGTGCTGTAAGGAAAACATCAATGAGTCTTACACAAATACTTTGATAAAAATAACTTCTGTATGTAAGGATTCATACACAATATTTCAATTTTTCCATTGTTTAATTTCTTGAATTTATACTTTTCAATCAAGCCTTAGCCAACAAACTGTTTTGGGGATTCATGTCAACCCCAGAATATGTTAAACTTTGGCTGAAGTTGGCAGTTAAGCCAGCCACTAGGGCAAAATAATGAAATAAACGGAAACCCTATCAAGAGGTCAAAGATTTTTGGCAGAATATCAAAGTATGAATGTTTTTTACACAAGTCAAGGCCAACTTGCTCTATTCAGCAAGAAGGATATTATACTGGGGGCGTGATACACACACACACACACACACACACACACAATCTTTTACAGTTTCTCATGTAAGCCTAATTCAATGATTGTTTTAGCCAATTCCCTTTTTATGCTTTTAAAAAGTATTCTACTGGGAATTCCCTGCTGGTCCAGTGGTTAGGGCTTGGCGCTTTCACTGTCACAGCGCAGGTTCAATCCCTGGTCAGGGAACTAAGATCCCATAAGCCACACTGCACAGCCACACATAAAAAAAGTATTTCACTAATTTATCATATAAGCATCTAATATGTGTAATATTTGACTATGTAATGGCAATATAACTGGCATAAATAAATTTGGAAACAAATATAACTCTTAATAGGCTTACAATTTAATTAATGGGAAATTTTATATATATATATATATATGGCACAAGTCAAGTTGTTTATAGAAGAAATGAAGAGTTATAGTTCATTTGGCAGGTTGGTTAGGTGGAATTTTATTAAGACGGTGTGTACTATAAACAGACTACAATGTGAGAAGTGAAAATATAAACAATAGATACACTGGCAACTAACAGGAAGAGAAGGACCACTCTACTTTGGGTAAACAAGGAAGGTATCTTTAAAAGGTTCCAGGTATTTTACCCTTACAAATCTATACAAATCAAATCAACTGGAGACCAGATAAATTTTAATTTAAGCAACCCCTCTCCCCCTTATAAAATTTATGCAACATAATCATTTAAGAGACAGAGTAATGTATTCCATACCAAAGACATTTCAAAATAGAATACCTTTGACAAACAGGAAAATTCTAGATAAAAGAAACTAATATTTATTGATGAGCACTTATGTGTACCAGATACTCTGAGTGGCCACTATCATGCTCAAAATTTTGGTACTCTGTACTCTTTTACCAAGAATGAAACAGCAGACAGGATCTTGTTTTTGACTCATATGCAGAAATAAAATACATTAAATGCAGGCAAGTGTTTCAGATTTTATTTGTATTGCTCAGATAATTTTTAAGAAAACTGGGGCCATATTATAACACAGTTTGTAATTAAAAACCAAGTGACCTGCAACTTTACTTAGCAGAAGAATCTTGTAAAATCTTCACCCATTTCTGACAGACTCATTATTAAAACAGTGTAAAGAAATGGCAATAAAATACAATATAACTCAAAAGTTTCAAATGAACTTTACCAAGAAAACCATAAATAAGGATATGATGTTAAGAACTATGTGTTATGACCGCTCAATAATTTCTACTTATTTGTTTCTCAGGCAATGTGTATCAACAAAACAAGCAAAATAACTATTTTCGTAAATGATAAAGTAATATATTTTCTACTGATAAACCACTATATTTTCATGTAACAGTACTAATATAATTTGTAAGCCCTCTACAAACAACAGGCCCTCCTGAATTTGCTGCCCTGAGGCCTGAAAAGATAGCAACGGTTCCAACTGTACGTTTACTCTGAAGGATCTTTTTAGGATTTAAAGAATGTGGTCATATTTAAGACATTTGCCATAACAACAAAATTAACTTTATTCTCTCATAAAATTAAACCTAAATACTGAATTTTTGAGGAATATAACCTAAGATATATTCCAAAGATATATTGGATTTTAACCCAAAATCCATTTTCCTGAGGAAAATCAGGTGGTATAAGAAAGCTTGCAATAATGGCTTTTGTCCCATTATAGCTAGTTACAGAACTACCATACCAATATTATGAAAAAGAGGAAATTTTAATACTAGTATATACTATCACTTAGCTAAGACAACCAAGCCAAATTAGTAGATACTTTATAATGTTCTCAATAAAAAAAAAAGTTTTGTGCTTGTTCTCCTTTATTCCTTCCTTTAACATATCACATGTATTCATTTCTCTCTTCCATAGTGAAAAAATCCATTTATATCTTTTTTAAATTTGAAAATATGTGAGCTTAGTAATGGCCACATCACAGCTAAACAGTAAAACGTGGGCAACTGAATAAATTTCTCTGGATTTCATTTGCTCTTTCCTAATCTGACACTATGAAACACGCACTAAAAAGGTAGAGATTTTATAACACTTTGATAAAGAGTTTCCAGCATGCTCTACTATATTAATGGCAAGTAATTTAATGTGCTCAGTGGTGCTGTTTTCTGAAGACAGGAACAAGTCATTTTCCAAAACGGGAATGAGAATGATAAGGGTGAGAGACTCTAAAGTAACATTTTACCTGCTAATTCTCACATTCATACAATTTTACAAAGTATTTCTAGCAATGAAATGAGATCGCCATCTAGTGGCCAGTGGGGTAACCGAAGGCTTACTCAATAGCGTGTATGTAACTGACAGCAGCCTGAGGAAAAATGATCCTCGTTCACAACGCAGCTTTCAAAATAACATGGCTGTGACAAATGGAACTCAGAATGTTGGGAGAGAGAAATTAAAATGAGCACATCCTTCATATGAATATTCTCCTATCTACCTAAGAAATCTCATGAAAATAACTACTTTCTTCCTTTTAAGATTTTTATCATTCCTTTTAAAAATGATACTAGAGATAAAAATAGCCTAATACAAACATATAAATCACTTATTTGTTTCAGTTACCTACCTTGAAGCTGTGGCTTCAAATTCACTGTTTTATACACAGAGTTACCTTAATGAGCATTGTTCGCCTCAAGTCTCACTCATTCACTACTTGTGCTGTGTGCACCCTTTGTTTCTATGAAAAAAAAAAAAGGCTCCTAAAAAGCAATTAAGTGGTCAAAGCAACACCTCAAAGGCTAAGAGGGAACATAAAGTGCTATCTCTTGACGAGAAAATTAAAATCTTAGATCATTTAAAAAGTGGCATGTCGCCTGCCAAAGTGGACTGGTAAGGCTGATAAGAATAAACTGAACGTTCATAAAATAAAACAGAAAGAAGTCAAAATTTGTGGAAGTGTTAGTGCTGTCCTTACAATGGCAAAAATGGTTTCTCTGGTTCGTGATAAAGTGCCTGCAAAGACTGAGAAAGCATCAAGTTTGTGACTAGAGGACATGTCACAGAAGCATATCCCCGTTGAAGGCAAAACAATGTGTGAAAAAGCACTTGGCCTCTATGAGCACTACTGTGAGGGGGTTGAGGAGAGCTGAGGAGAGGAAGTTCAAGGCTAGTAAAGGATGGTTGGCTAGCTACGGAAAGTGCTACAGTCTTAAGAACTTAAAGAGCACAGGAGAATCCCAGAAGAGCTCAAGAAACTCACAGAAGAGAAAGGCTATCTTCTAGAGAAAGTCTTCAACTGTGATGAAACAGGCTTATTCGGGAATAAGATGTCCAATCATACCTACATCCATAACAGTACCAAGCAGGCCGCGGGGGCTCTAGGCCTGGAAAGATAGCTTTACTGGTGCTGTGTGGCAACACAGCAGGTCACATGATCAAGCTAGGCCTCATCTATGAAGCAAACAATCCCCAGGCCCTTGAAAACAAAAATTGCCTGCCCGTGTGTTGGCGATGCAACAAGAAAGCTTGAGTGACAGCCATCTTGTTGAGATGGTTCCACCAGTGCTTCATTCCTGAAGTGAAGAAATACCTCAAAGAGAAGGGGCTGCCAGTAAGGTCCTCCTCACAATGCTCCCAGCCATCCCCAATGTCTCTGCTTTGCCAACAAGAACATGGAAGTGATGTTTCTGCCTCTTAACACTATCTCACTACCACAGCCACTTGACCAATGGATCATCAAGTGCATTATTGAGGTGACTTACACCCACTTCACCTTCAGGAGGATCCCTGCTGCCCTTGATACTAACCTTGACTTCAGCATCGTGGATTTATGGAAGAGCTTCACAACTATAGATGAAACTGTCCTTATTGCAGAGGCTGCAGATGCCCTAAAGCCCAAGACCGTTAACGCATGTTGGAAGCCATTATCGAGTGGGGTAGTCAGTGATTACCCATTATTGATGCAGAAGTCAGGAATATCTTGAATGTTGCAAGTGAAGTTGGTGGAGAAGACTTCACTGATATGATGTGAGGACAACAAGGAACACACAGAAGAACACAGAGAAACCTTTCCCAACAAGGAACTCAAAGATCTACTGAAATCCTTGACAGATGATGATGATGATGATGATGATGATGATGATGATGATGATGATGATGATGATGATGCAGCAGAAGATCTAGAAGAGGCAGGGCTATCAATCTGGACACTTGAAAAATTTGCAGCAGTTTTTCAAAAGGTGGAATTGTTAAAGGATATGATCCTGAGTACATCCTCCAATGGAATGAAACCTCCGTGTCACCCGAGGGATAACAACATAAGTACAACCACTGCAAGATTTGTTTGATGATGCAAAGAAAAGAAGAAACAGCTTACAACAATGTTTCTAACTAAAGCACCTGCAATTGTGAAGCCTTGATCTTCAATACTTCAAGACCCTCAGCTCACAACCTCCACACATCAAGACATCATTATTATTGGACCTCCTCCAAAGTATCAACATCTGCAATTAGAAGCTGGTTCTTCCAACACAGATGTCCTGTCAGTAGGTTCAAGTTAGCCTGATGTCTCACTGCTTACCTACACGCTACACATCTGTCGCCTCACCATAGGCATAAGACAGCAATCATCATCATCATCACATGACGGTTAACAAAAGAGAAGAACCAGGGTTTTGGTGAGTGTTAACACAGTGTGTGTGAGAAAAAGAAAAAATTTATATTTTCTCTATTTATAACTATATTTTCTATATGTACTTGTATTTTAAACATTCTATGTATTTCTCTTTCATTAAATGAAAGCAGTCTGTATGTGCTGAAAGGAAGAAAATATGTTGTTGTTGCTGGTGTGTACTATGTAGTTAGGTCTATGATGAGTGTCTCTGTACTGAACCTGTAGACTTTTTTCTTGTCATTATTCCTTAAACAATACAGCATAACAACTATTTATGTAACATTTACATTGTGTTAGGTATTATAAGTAATCTAGAGTTGATTTAGAGCATACGGGAGGATGTGCAGAGCTTATATGCAAACACTATGCCATTTGATATAAGTGACTTGTGCTCCTGTGGATTTTGGTTTTGGTGGAGGGTCCTGGAACCAATCTCCCAAAAGTTAACTATATTTTACTACAGCTCTCGAAAGAGCTTATTACATTCGGCTTGTGTTTTTGCATATCATCTGCTAGCAACGTAAGCAAGCCATTGAATATAACATCTCACACGAAATTATTAGCACTGCTCTCACACTTAAAAACCAACTTGCTGGATATGCTATAAAATAGTCTGTATTCTGTATAAATGTCAATATCATGAAAGACAAAGAAAAGTTGGGAACTTTTCTGGATTAAAGGAGAACAAAGATATGACAATTACATGAAGTAATAGATTCTGTATTGGATGCTCTACCTTATCCCAACCCCTCAAATGGCCAAAAATAATATTCTACAGACCAATGACAAAACTGGAAAATGGACTTAAGACTAATTTTATAAAATAAGAATTTTACTAAGTTCTGAGAAGACTGACTAGATAATTTGTTCAGATTTTAAAATGTCACTTTAAAAATTAGCGTTTTAACCAAAATTGATATTTACTAATATATTAAGTTACATTTTCTTGAAATACATCTATAACTCATATTTAGAATATTCTAAATGGGCATACTTAAATAATATACCTTGTTCCTTAAAAACTATGGATTGAATATATCCCAAGTTCCAAAAAATTTTCTCTGATAAATGAAAACATCATTTAAGAGGTGTTCTGCCAATTATCTGACCTACTTATCTTAACTAAGTTAATTATTTTATATTAATTTACCTTAACTTAAAATCTTATTTCAAAATAATTTTTGTAATGTGGTTACAAAATGTGGTTCAAATATAAATGTGGTTCAAATATAAATCTATCAATTAAAATTATACCACTATCAATTAAAATTAGCCCACTATCAATTAAAATTAAAATTATACCACTGGACAAAGTACCAGATTCAAGCATATAAATCTCAACCTTGGGCAAAGAAATGTCTTTACTCTGGGAAAATAATCACAAAGGAAAGGCAAACGTTAAATTTCTAAAGTAGTTCCAAGACAGACTATCTTAAGTCTCTGCAATTCCATATGTTTACCAGAATCAAGGCTTATTTATTAAAATACACACTTAACAGAAAGTGCACCTACTTGAATAGACTATTTTAAACAGTAAAAGTAAGTAATACCAGATTTCCTTTTTGATTCTGAACCATAAAGATAAAAGCTCAGTGTTACACAAGGACTGAATTTCCGAACAAGACAAAATTAAAAATTTCTGAGAGGTCATATAGTTTGAAAGTAAAAGGATTAATAATATTTTAACAATGTGGAAGGAAGTAAAGAGAAACCTTATCTTACTCTGTTCAATTTTTCTAAACGATTTAATGTTAAATTGCGGCACTGATCTGAAATACTTAAGTTTACAGCTCCAAATATTTTACTTAATCAAAAAATATATTGTGCATTTGACATCTATTTTTTCAAAAAGACAAGTCTGATGGATCAAACAGGTCAATCTAAAAAAAAAAATCAATTACATAACACCTCAATATTTTTATGAAAAAGTTTGAGGTAGGCTGGGAAATGGTGTGTTTGGAATCACAATAAACTTTTCAAAGTGGAGAATATGGGCAGTAATCCCTTTTCAAATACGAGTACATTTTCCATCCATCCAATTGCATTTGAACTGCTACCACAAATCAAAATAAACTACTTCAAGATTCATTTCCATTGCTTTCCTTACCTATTCTTCCTTAATAATATAATTAAATGTGTAAGTGTTTATTTTCTTGAGTAAGAATATGAATAAAAGCAGAGATAAGAAGGAGAGCAAATATTTTAAATTTTAAAATGAATAAATAAAATTAAAGGTCCTGGCTAAAAGGAAATGTTAACTGTTTGTTTTTCTTGGCAATACTTGTATGTCACTGAGTGTCTAAATAAAACATAAACTTTCTATTCTTATTTAGGAAAAGAATACATTTCTTGGAAGATAATTCCACAATCAAGAAAATAATGAACTAGTTTCAATCAATAATCAATTGTATATTGACAAAGTAAGTAACTATGGTACTTTTATTACTGAATTTGTAAAAACTAATACCCATTGTCAAGTATCTATGGACTTGAATAATTCATCTATCTGCCTTTCTTCAAATAACTACTGTCTGAAATTCTAATATTTGAGAAAAACATTAAAAACACATAGAAATTCAATTAATCGTATTCAGATCAGAATATTGTCATGAAACTGCTAGCCTTTGCCCTATCATTTTCAGTTACAGGTTATTAAAAGAAAAAAATGTATTTTCACAGTTGAAAACAAAGGGATAATGAAAACTTTTATTTATGTTATAGATGACTGCATAGTAACAAATTACGGGCCCCCTAAAACAACTGTTTCTCAAATAATTTTAAGAAATAAATCCATCAAACTCATACCTATATATATATCAGTGAAGGATAATTTCAAATATTCCAATTGAACCTTATTATTTAAACTGATAATGATAAAATAAGTAAACAAAAGTAATCATTCACTAAGATATTTCAAAGGACTAGTTACAGTGTGATTTACCTGAGTCATTTCGTAGATAAGATGACATGGCTGGGATGAGGCAGGACTGACTGAGAAGCTCTAGAAGAACAGATGGAAGGGCATTACTGTTCTGTCCTCTACTCTCGTGAGATGACTGAGCTTCTCCATTTACAGCACCACTTGCAGGATTTATATAACTTGCAAGAACCTAAAAATAAAAATTGTTGGATTTAAACTGTGTTCTATCTTTGTAGTTTAAAAGCCCATATTTTATGTTAGTCAATCTGAATACCAAGAGAATGTATTTTCAACTCAATCAACGCCTCATACTACATGTTTTAAAAATGACGTTTTTTCTTTAGATTTTCAAAAGAGGGTATGCTTTCCATGATGATGTACTGTATGACCAGATATACAGAAGCAATCCACCTAAGAACATGAACTTAAAAGCTTAGTAGCAACTCTGAGATTATTTATTTCATTGAATAGATTCAGTTTATAGTTTGAGGGTGATGGAATCTTAGAATTTTATACAAGAATAAGCTTATCATCCTAGAACTGCAAAAATTATGTTCAAAGACTTCACCAATGCTCTAAAAAAAAAATGGACAACTAATTTTAGTCAATTAGTTGATCCAGGAACAAAAGCTAATCTTTAAGAACGTACTCTTCTCATTTCTGTGGTACTGAAGACTTTATAAGCTAGTTCACCTTGCCCAGTTCTAGAAAACTTATAGAACAATGTGAGAAACAAAGATATAAAAAATAGATTTTTTTAAAGAGTCCAGATATAGCACTTTAGATGAGAAGTTGACCAGAAGAAAGCAGACATGGCACAGTCCAGTTATTTGATAATTTCATCTTTGTCACTTTCCTCTCAGTGAAGAAGCTAAGAGGGAAGAATTTAGAGTTACAAGTAGGGAAGAGAAATCTCTGTCCAGTATCTTAAATGTACTGAGAGCAAGGAGTACAATGGGCTGTATAAAAGTAGCTTAGGATGAGATGGATAGTCAACAATAGTTAAAAATCAATACAACAACAAAAAATTTAACTATTATCACTGACAATGTCAACTTTGCAAATATACCTGCAGGAGACAGGTAACATGTTCCTCTTCCAGCCTCTGTTTAGTTAAGGCTTGTTCCACATCCCATCCAGAAGCTGTAGAGCCTGTTCCAAAGCCAGTCCCTTTGGCCCAATAGAGCTGCTGTTCTTCTGTTGATGTAGGGTTGTGAGAGCTTGATACTGGCGGCTTATAACAAAAAATTAAAATGTATTACTATTTGGTTTCATTTATCATCAAAAATTTATCAGTAGAAATTTAAATAGTTTAGCTGCTATGGAGAACAGTTTGGCACTCCTTAAAAAATTAGACAAAGAAAGACAATGTGACCCAGCAATTCCACTCCTAGGTATACATCCAAAGACATAAAAACTGATACTCAAACAAATACGTTACTCTTATGTTCATAGCAAGACCATTCACAATAGCCAAAGGGTCAGCCCAAAAGCCCACCAATGGCTGAATGGATAAACAAACTGTGGTTTATACATACAATGGAATATTATTCAGCCATAAGGAATAACGAAGTTCTGATACATGTTACCTGGATGATACTCAAAAACATTATGCTAAGTCAAAGAAGACAGACACAAAGGTAACACGTTGTATGATTCCATTTATATGAAATATCCAGAGTAGGTAAATAAACAGAGACAGAATGCAAAGTATAGCTGTCAAGGGTTAGGGGAAGGGAAAAATGGGGAACAAATGCTTATATTTAAGAATAGATAAATGGGGACTTCCCTGGTGGCTCAGTGGTTAAGAATCCACCTGCCAATGCAGGGGACATGGGTTCGAGCCCTGGTCCAGGAAGATCCCACATGCCGTGGAGCAACTAAGCCCGTGGGCCACAACTACTGAAGCCCACGCGCCTAGAGCCCGTGCTCCACAACAAGAGAAGCCACCGCAATGAGAAGCCCACGCACCGCAACGAAGAGTAGTCCCCACTCCTTGCAACTAGAGAAAGCCTGCCCGCAGTAACAAAGACCCAACACAGACAAAAATAAAAATTAATTAATTAATTATTTTTTAAAAAGGATAAATGAAACTTTAACAATGTTTCCCAGGGATAGGTCAAAGCATTTTAGGGCCTAAAGAGTCAATAACTCAAAATTAAACAGAGAAAACAGTGAAAGGAATAGGGATATGAGCCAAATCATTTAGGATGAATCTATAATGGTGTCATATGTTTTCAATTAAAGGAAACTTCAACTGAGTAATGTAGACTGGCTCACCCCTGTTTTGCCATTGCTAAAGAAGCTAAGAAATCTAATAATCACCTGTCAGTTTATATAAAGCATGCTTATTTAATTTTAAAACTAAATTAAACTTTGAATACATTGAAGTTTTTGAAAAACTTCAAAAACTCTTAAGAGTGATTACTCCTTTGTTATCTTGAAGTGTTTTTGAAGTATCAAACTAAGATTAAATCAGAAAATCGTATATATTTGAAGATTTTATTCAAAGTTTGTCAGATTTCCAGTTAAAGACAGATTTGCTTGGAGACTGGCTAATATCAGAATCACTGAAATTATTTTCCTAAATTAACGGTTGAACAAGGACTATTTTTCCTAATAATTTATCTTCTTCCTTCTTATTTGGTGTCATTTCCTAAAACAGTCTCTGTTAGGTGATGCCTTGATATTTTTTCCGTTGAGCTATTGTTCACTGTATTCCTTTTTTATTTTTGCCACGGTCAAAAAAAAAAAATGTTAATGAAATGCCGTATTTTCTACTCTGTGAGAGGTAAACATGGACAGATGCTTCAGTTTATTAAAGTCTAATTAATAACTGTCTTTCTAAAAAGTTTTATATATTTTATGAGATGTCTTACACATCTTTTTCAGATTTATTTATAGATATTTTCTTTTTCTTTTGGCCGTGCCACCCAAAGGATGTGGGATATAGTTCCCCGACTAGGGATTGAACCCGCGCCCCCTGTGTTGGAAGCACAGAGTCTTAACCACTGGACCCCCAAAGGAAGTCCGACATTTTCTATTTTTGATACTATTCTAAAAGACATCTTTAAAAAGCTCATTTGGGACTTTATTGGTGGCACAGTAGTTAAGAAACCACCTGCCAATGCAGGGGACACAGGTTCAGTCCCTGGTCCGGGAAGATCCCACATGCGGCGGAGCAACTAAGCCTGTGTGCCACAACTACTGAGCCTGCGCTCTAGAGCCCGTGAGCCACAACTACTGAGCCTACGTGCCACAGCTACTGAAGCTCACGCACCTAGAGCCTGTGCTCCACAACAAGAGTAGCCACCGCGATGAGAAGCCCATGCACCAAAGGGAAGAGTAGCTCCCGCTCCCCTCAACTAAAGAAAGCCAACACGCAGCAACGAAGACCCAACACAGCCAAAAATAGATATAAATAAAATGACACCTTCTTTATAAAAACAACTGAACCTACCTCTGTTTGATTGAGGCTAGAGTTTGGAACTCGTGGGGCATGGTGGCTCAGAGCAGAGAGACAGACAAGTATGAGGTGTAGTGCTCCAATTTCCAATGCCATCCTCCGCAGAAGCACACCATCGTCAGTCGTCAAAGGTGTAGTGCTAAACAAGCTACGAAGGACATGGAAAGGAAGGGTTGGGAGCACATTGGCTGATGGAGATTGCAGGATATGACCTAGATTAAAAGGAAAAGAGAACTCAAAATTAAAAATATTTAAAAACACAATAAGGAACAACACACAAGCTCACAAATTTATAATGGCAATGTAATATAAAATTATATCATTATACTTATTAGAAAGCAACCACAAAATAATATCAGAAATAGTGATATCTTAATCTTTAAAAATAAAGTGTCTAGAAAAGTTCAGTAAGAAGACATCAGATACATAAACTCCAAAAGAAAGTTGAAATATACTCATATGATATTACAGACTGTCAAAATTATTATAATCTAGAATTTAAGCAAAAACTAACAACTAAAAAAGAAGCATTAAAAGTTTCTTACAAGAGTATGAAAGTAACTGCTTGCCTTGGAAGTAGTTTCAACCATGAATGCAAGAGTGTAACAATTTTGTTTTGTTTGCAATAAAGTTTTGTACTATGTTCTAGCTAGGGAGGAGCCTTAAATGTAAAAAAACAAAACAAACAAACACCCACTCCTAAATGAATGGGAGATGAGACTACTGTAAAAAGGTATGTCAGAATTATGCTTTTTAATAAACATTCATTGTATATTCACTAGAAATAGTTTGAAATGACCTAAAGACAATTCTTTTTCCTTTTCAGTTTAGTGTTACACCTACTATCTCATAATAGAGTCCTAAAATACTGTGGTTCTTATCCCTCTAGGTACTTAAAAAATCAGATGAAGCAATTAGAAATTCCCGATCCATTAAAATAAGTATATATAATTTATATATGAAACCAAACAAGCAGGACTTATTTAGTATATAGATACTGTAATTTAATAACAATTATTACAAAAACATTTAAAATTATGTCAACATTTTTCAAGAATTCCATCAATATGAAAAAGTCCATGCAATGAATATTCAACAGCTTCAGTTATAGGATTCACGAATAAATTCATATAATTTTATTGGATTATATATACTTTGTTGTACAGAGTTTAAAAGTGTATACTTTCTAAATGGCATGTGAAAGATATCACCTCTAATCAAAACCACATGAGTTTAAAGTAAGATTAAAAAATACTAATTATCAAATGTAATGGTAATTGAAGAATTAGAGGTAAACCAAATGAAAATGTACTTGCTAGGCTACCCTATGATTTTTCTTTGTTTCTTCTATTAACACAACTGCCAGCCCAATGGAAATAATCACCATAGCTTTCTATTATTATGCTCTATTATTATTATATTATGAAATAATCATATAGTATATTGTTATAATATTTTCTTCATTCTGTTCTCTTTTTTTTTGCGGTACGGGCCCAGCCCCTCCGCGGCACGTGGGATCTTCCCGGACCGGGGCACAAACCCGTGTCCCCTGCATTGGCAGGCAGACTCTCAACCACTGCGCCACCAGGGAAGCCCCATTCTTTTCTCTTTAATCTAAATATTGCTACCAGATTCACTGAAGAATTCTTTAAAAAGATTCTCATCATATCACTACTTCACTTAACGTATTTTAATAAATTTTAACTACTATTCGGAATAAAATCTGAAGTTCTTAAGAAGCCTTTCCATGATCTGTTATCAATAACAACTTTTAAAATGAGTTCTCAGTCCTGCTTTATGCAAATTTCATCAGCCAACTTATCCCCTCTCATATAATATGAGCATATAAACACTGCTCAAATCATTCCTTCTTTCTGCAATAACCATTCTCAACCTACATTGACAATTTCCTTCAAGGCCCCACTAAAAACTACAATGCTGTTTTATTCACATTGCTGGGTAGTAAGGAAATGATCTCACACTTGTAAGCCTCCATAATACTGTACTTCTCTCAAGGCTTTTATAACTTGCTATGTCTATATGTGTATATACATTCCTCATTGCTATTACTGGAACACATTAGCTACTTGATGGCAGGATCTAAATACCTGCTTCATCTTTAAATGCCTCCAACGGTGCCCAGCAGTTTTGTAAGCACTCAATATATAACTTTTGAATGAATAAAGAAGTGAAAATGAAGCTTCTTTAGGATTTATTATATCTATTATTGGAACTAAGTTGCCAATAAGAAATTATCTAGTAGCTAAACTATGAAATAAATAAATGATGAATAATAGGTAATGATCTGAGTAATTTTACACAACCTACCTACATTAAATTTCATTAATAACACTAAACACTTACTTCCTTCTCCATCATCTGTCACTCCCAAAACCAAGCGAAGAAGGCACTGGGCATGTTTTCTTTCTTTTAGTAGCACTTCAGCATAGCCCGGAAGACGAAGAAATAATCCAAAAGCAGCCAAAGAATGGGCAGGTATGGGAGACATGGTCTGTACTGCTGACTTGATAGGTGGAGGTTCAGCAGCAATGGTTTCTGGTGCTTCATAAACTAATTCCCCTGATTGTTCAATAGTCACCCATTCAAACTGATCACTATCCTTTGGTTTCTCCTGAGTGGTAGATGTTACAACTGGAGCACTCACCTAAAGAAAAAACAATTTTGTTCGGCTATTTGTATGTTTCAACATCAGATTCAAACTAAAGACTTGAATTCAAATGATCTCCTTAAAATATAAGAATATAAAAATCAATAAAGGATGTATAACTGATCACTTTGGTGTATACCTGAAACTAACACATTGTTAATCAACTATACTCCAATATAAAATAAATTTTTTTAAAAAAATCAGTAAAAGGACATGTTTTTTAAAATGAGTTACATGATACCATGAGTATGGTGGTGTCTGCCAAGTATCTCTACTCTAAAAATGACTATTTTCTCCTTTGGAATTAGTTAAGTATCTGTAGACAGGTCCTTTGAGACTATATAAATACCCTGTTTTGCACTAAACTTTGATCATTAGAGTTAGCATTTTTATGCTGTGTGAAATAATCATGATTGCAGTGGTTGCCAAATGGTGATTTTCTAATTCTACCATTCCTGCTACATTAGTTGGCACTGAACTGTACACAAAAACGTTTCCTTCTTCTCCATCTATTTATTCATTCATTTATATCCGTATGGATTCTAATTTTACTCTATAAGTTATAATCTGTTACTATCATTTTATCTGATGCCCAAGGAGAATCAGATTTGGTCAGTGGAACCCCCTTAAAGCAGGCTTCTGTATCTACGCTCATCTTGTACATTCTCTGCCCCAATCCTAGAATTTTTCCAAGGGGCACTGATTTTAGTGGAAACGGTATTTTAAGAAGAAGATATGGTATATAGGAATGTACACACTGCTGGGGGTAGTCTGATTCCACGCCCTATAAGCAAACAAGTCTAGGAAAAAATATATAGAAACATGTATATCTGTGACTAAATATATAGACAAAATTTCTAGCCTGTACTCTTCCATATGCCATGGTCATGAAAAACAAAGGTAACAGAATTGTTACAGATTACAGGAGACTAAAGAGACAACTGAATGCAATATATGATCCTGAACTGAATCTCTGACGATTACCTCCCTCAAATCATGCAAAAGAAATTGAATTATTTTCCTTTTGCCCTTGAGAACATTAGTGGGACAACTGGCAAAATGTGAATAAGATCTGATCACTGACTTATTTTACTGTTAACCACAGGTAACATTTTCTTATTTCTTTGCACGTCTGGTAATCTTTCTATATACACCGTACATTATTGATGAGATGTTGTAGTAACTCTTAGTTCTATAATCATACTCTGCAATGTGTTCAGTTTTATTTTAGAAAATAGTTAAATTACTGATAGGTTACCTTGAGGCCTTCTGTAAATTTATTAGGAGAGTTTATTTTGGTTTTGCTCTTATTTCTCAAGTGAATCCCTGATTACCGGGATGCCATCTATACTCTTAATGTGTGACTCATTTTCAATTCCAATAGAAAAGCCAAGATTTTTACCTCTAACTTGGAAGGAATAGAACTGCAAATTGTCTTCTCCATGCTGGAAAGACGCTGAAATCTCTGGACAGCTCTTTCACCCTTCTAGTTTTCCCTCAAGAAACCTATGTAACCATAATTCAGGAGCCAGCTATTGTTGTGCAGAAATTCACGTGCAGAAATTCATGTGCAGAATTCCTGGAGCTCCCCCATCTGTGGCTCCCTCCTTTCTGAATTCCTCCCCTTTTAATTTCCAGCCAGGATGGAAGAACCAAACTCCTCTGTAGCTTTTGCATGAGTTCTACCATCCTACCCCACAGAGCCTGAGGAGTACTCTCAGGAGAAAAGTCACGTAGACACTAATCTCACCCAATGTGGTTCCATTCTTTTTGTGTTTAAATCCTCTTCAATATGTGTCTACTTTTAGTCGCTCTCCAGAGCCTTTCAACATTTTTTTTTAAAATAGTCTGTCCAGAGTTTATATATACAGGAGAGTTAATCCTATACCTGTTATTCTGTTTTACCAATTTACTTTTTATGGAAAGAGTAGTAATATTGAGGGAAATGTACAAAATTTTCTTCACTGGGTATAAAATTCTAGGATGGTAGATTTTTTTTCTTTTTATATTTCAAAGATGTAATTCCCTGGCTCCCAAGGTTTCTGATGAAAGGTTAGTTGTCAGTGTTATTGTTACTGTTTTGAAAAGAAATGAGTTGACTGCTTTTTTGGCTGGTTTTAAGCTCTTCTCTTGTTTTTGTTTTAAGCAGTTTATCATAATGTTCTTAAATATGAATATCCTGCTTGGGGTTTACAGAGCTTCTTGAATTTTGGATTGAGGTTTTATATCAGTTCTGGAAATTTTCTTCCTTTCTGTACTGTTTCTGTCCCTGTTTCAATCCACTCTTTTTCTGCAACCATAAATTCACATCAGAATTTTTCACTTCTAGCTACAAGTCCATATAGCTCTTATGTTCTTTTCATTCCTTATACATTCCATGCTTCAGTTTGGATGATTTCTTTTGACGCATCTTCTCTATCACTAATTTTGTAATCTTTAGTGTTTAATCTGTAGAAAAATCCATCTAACAGTTTTCTTAATATGAAGTATTAGAAATTCCCAACCCATTCTACAAGACGGTATTACCCTGATACCAAAATGAGACAAAAACATCCTAAGAAAGTACAGACCAAAATCTGTATTCATTTCCTATACGGTAAGCTGTAACACATCACCACAAACTTACTTAAAACAATACAAATTTGTTATACTAAAGATCTAGAGGTCAGAAATCCAAAGAGAGTCTTAGGGAGCTAGAATCAAAGCTTTTGATCCTAAATATCAAGTGTTCCTTCTGGAGACTCTCAGGGAGTGTGGGTTCCTTGTGTTTTCCAGCTTCTAGAGGCTATTCACATTCCTTGGCTTTTGGCTGCTTCATTTGAACCTCTGCTTCCACAGTCACATCTCCTCCTTTGACTTTGCTACCACTGTCACACAACTTTCTCTATTCTTGGCTTCTGTTTAGATGGCTGACGGGATCCATGAATAATATGACTGATCTCTTCAAATAGCACTCTGTGTGACTGAATGCACTAGCATCTTGATTTTTCTGAGGCACCAGCAAAGGTTGAACAGCCACATCTTTGGCTTTTTCTCCAGAGCATGCTTTTCTGACAGCAAATCTCTAATTTTAGCATCTTTTGCAATCTGGATAGACTGAGAATTTCTCAAATTGTCAAGTGATAGTTGCTTGTTGCTCAACAGTTCTTTCCTCTCACATTTTACTATTAGCACCAAGAAGAAAACAGGTAACTCTTCACACTCGGGTTGGAAATTCAACTAAATATCCAAGTTCATCACTTACAAATACTGCCTTCCACATTCAGGACATAAATATGCTAGGATTTCTACCAATAAAAGACAGGGATATCCTTTCCTCCAGTTTCCAATAACATGTTCCTCATTTCTTTCTAAGCTGCACCATTAGTACTTTTAACATCCATATTTCTACCAACAGTCTGCTTAAGCCAATTTAGGTATTCTCTATGATACACAGGTTCTTTCTACTGTGATCCTCACTTTCATCTGGGCCCTCACTGGCAAAGGCTTTCCATCCATAGTTCTACTAGTCACCTGTTCAAGGCAATCTAGACCTCTTTTTATCATGCTCCTCAAAATTCTTCCACACTCTGACAACTACCCAATTCTAAAGCCACTTCCACCTTTTAGGTATTTATTATAGTAGCACCCAATTTCCACTCAATATAATAAAGCACACTGAATACTGAATTAGGGAAGTCATTTTCATTGAACAACAATAATCTTGAGAATGTCGAAGTTTTTTCCATTTCAAACTTTTGGCTGTATCATTACATTTTCTAGGAAGAAATAAAATTTTACTCATATTTTTCTGTGACAGTCATCTTATATCATGGTTATATTATCTTAAAATAAAAATAGCATAAGCTCTTTGAATAGCAGGTTAAGTAATAACCATTTACTGAATAGGTATTATTGTGGATTGAACTGTATCCTCCCAAAGATATGCTCAGGTCTTAACCCCCAATACCTGTGAATGTGACCTTATTTGGAAATAGGGTCTTTGCAGATGTAATCAATTAAGAGATGAGGTCATAATGGCTTAGGGTGGACCCTAAATCCAATGACAGTGTTGTTATAAGGAGAGGGAGATACAGAGACACACAGATACACAAAAGGAAGATGGCCATGTGAAAAGGCAGGCAGAAACTGGAGTGATGCCGCTACAGACTAATGAATGCCATTAACTGCCAGCAATAACCAGAAGCTAAGAAGAGGCAAGGAAGGATAATCTCCTAGAGCCATCAGTGACCATGGCTCTGGTGACACCTTGATTTCAGACTTACAGCCTCCTGAGCTGTAAGAAAATTAAATTTCGGTTGTTTTAAGCCACCCAGTTTGTGACACTTTGTCACCATGGCCCTAAGAAACTAATGCAAGCATACACACACACACACACACACCAAGTACACACACACACACACACACACACACTCCAAGTAGATAAAATTAGAGAGAATAATTCCCCTACCTCAATCAACAGAAATAAAGAACTTGGTGTTTACAACTCTTCACGCATCACACTCCCCCCTCATTAATAGCAGAACATCAAAAGTACACACCTCAGTGACAGTAACATCAATGAACAGGGGAAGAGGTTAAATTAATGTTTTAAAAACTACTTAAATGGAAATGGCACTTAAAAAGGAATAAAAGTTAAGCCAAAAGACATAGTGTATTTGGGTAGAAGCATACACTACTATTTCACTCTCCCATTTCCAGTAATATCCGTAATTAATATCACACCTTAGGAAGCACAGAAACAAAAATGTTACAGTGTGATGACCATGAAATCAAAGTAATGCTACAGTGTGATGCCCCTGGCAAATCTGCCTGGTCTTCAACATTTCTTTACCAAATTAATTCTTACACAGCTCCATATAGGCTGAGCTTTGAAAGGTTTATACACTACTCAAAGACTTTAAGGGAAACGGTACTTCCAAATGTTAACTTAAACACAAACCGGAAAACAGAAGGTCTTTCCCATGGAATGATATAATTATTTAGGAATCTTATCTTACCTGTTGAATTACTTCTGGATATAGCATGGGTAGTCTTTCTGCAATAAGAGCCAGTCCACCCATTCCTGCAAAAACTTGTAATGGTGACTGAATGGGACAGGTTTCAAGTAAGGATTCATCCAGTATCCCATCCATACATTCATCACTTGGAGTGAGAGCCTCATCATCGGGACAGCTACCAAGTAAATCTCCATGATCTAGAAGAATAATCGCAAATAACAGCTAAGAGAGGGTCTATTTTTATAATACTTTTTCATTTACAAAGCAAATACTGTTGTCATCTCTCTACTCAACAAAAGAGCATAATTATCTTAAGTTATTCAGATACAGCTATTTTAGGCTAGATGCTACAAACACATTTAGATAACTTCTGATGTTGCTTCCTACAGTCTTACTACTCGAAGTATATGGTCCATGGACTAGTAAGCATCAGTATCAGCCTGAGAGCTTCTGAAATGTAGACTCTCAGGTCCCATCCTAGACTGTGTAGGAATCTGCATTTTTATAATGTTCTAGGTGATTTACAGGCATACTGAAGTTTGAGAAGTATTGTCCTTTAGGGCAAATAAGTAAAACATCAGAGACTCCAGAAAATATTAATGTATGTGCATGTTATGCTCTAAAGTATCCAATTAGGAAAAACTGAATAATGACAAAGACTTTTCTTACTGAAAACTGAAAATTATACCATATTGGTTAACTTCAAATCACTCACAGAGGAAAACCAAAAGTTTATGTTCACACATAACCAGACCCTACGAACATTAAAACAGACAAATGATCCTGCTGAAAATCTGGGCAAAGAAAATGTACTAAAATTTATTAAAGAGTACAAAAGGCTAATAATTGAATCTTTCATCATGAGAAAGACTGACAATAAATAAGATGACACCATATCCACACTATGAAAATCATTGCTTAAATACCATTTATAGTAGTGAAAAATCAGAAACAATCAGATTCCTTCAACAATTGTGAAACAGATAAATTATTATATTAATCATATATTAAAAATAGGCAATAAAACGCACATTTATAAATATTTAATTGAATATATAAAAATAAAAAGGTAAGAAAATGTATGATCCCACTTTTGGTTAAGGTAAAAAATGTTTATGAGCACAAAATATCACTCAATATAAATTATCAGTAAATTGGAAATTCTAAATTGGGGTTCTCACTTTGATTATAAAATTATGAACAATTCACATGGCTCATGCAGAAATAATATTTTTAAAAATCAGGGAATTCCTTGGTGGCCCAGTGGTTAGGACTCCATGCTTTCACTGCTGAGGGCCCAGGATCGATCCCTGGTCGGGGAACTAAGATCCTGCAAGCCACACAGTGTGGCCAAAGGAAAAAAAAAATTAAAGCAGAAATTAAAGCATATGGGCCCATAAAATAAGTGATGCTACTCAAGGAATTAACATTAATTTCCAATGGAAATAATGGCAATTTTCTATATTTACAGATAACTCAGTCATAAAGAAAGAAAAGGATCTCAAGTAGATGTAACAAAAATGTACAGTAAGTCATCAGCTATACAAATCCCTGCCTGCTCAGATTACAGACTGCAATTTTAAAGAAATATCATATACATACCTTTCTCAGGGTGCAGTCTTTTAAAAGAATCTGTTTTTGACAGACTTGGGTCTGTGATGACTCTAGAACCCAATTTAACTGTCAGATCTATTGAACGGTAACCTTGAGGAAGTTTTCGGTCATATAGCAGAGTTAAAAGTTGGGCAAGCGTCATTTCAGCTGGCAACGGCTGGCCTGAAAATGACATAACTAAGTTAAACCTGGAATCCAAGAGGGAGACATTTACTTGAGTCCATTTACTCAATTACTTAATGCTTTTACTAAGTTAAATTACAGGTAAGAGTTTGATTCTGACACCAATTTCAAAGCAATTTAAAAACTGCCCACAGAACGTTTACAAAACTCAAATTTACTTCTGACATATGTGAACAAAAATATCTATACAAAGTGTTAATCAGTTGCTAACCAAATCCCACCAACATCTTCTGAGAGCCACAGTGAATAGAAAAAAAAGAAACATTCCCATAAATCTGGGATTGGAAAATCTTTTCCATAAAAGGCCAGATAAAAAATATTTTAAGCTATGGAGGCCATATGGTCTCTGCTGCAACCTACTAACTCTACTGTAGCATGAAAACAGCTATGGACAATACATAACTGAATGGGCATAGCTGTATTCCTACAAAAATGTTTTTACAAAAAGAAGCATCCGGTCCACCTGTGATAGTTTACTGACCTCTGCTTTAAATCAACAATGTAAAGCTAAGAAGTAAAATCCAGTCAAAGTTAGTTGGCAATTTGATTATAATGATACAGCACAAAAATGCAGATAAAATGGTTATCACCTTGACCAACGGAAGGTATACTAGTCAAAGAATATGTTTAGGTAGAGAGGAAGCTTAACTATCAGGGCTACATCTAAGAATTCCACAGCTAGAACTAATTCTTTAAAATTAGCCTCACACTGCATCCTACATAACTTGTTATGAACACACTAAAACATTCATTTTACTGATCATTTTATGGCACATTCATAAGAAAATTCAGGAAGCAAGTAAAGTGTAAAAATGCAACATTATAGTGTTAAAAGGGGTACGAAATAGGTTACTCCCTTTTTGTTCTCACTTCTTTTGGAGGGAACTATATGGACGAAGTTTCACTAAATTATTTATCTCATCAATAGCACCTGATTACACATCTGATTTGTACACTTGTAAGATTACTAAAATTTCTTATATGTTTTATCACTGTGAACACTACCAGCTAAGAGTTTGTGGAACAGGTGAAACACAGGGACAGTGATTATTTTGTTGGCAGCCTCTGCTCCTGAGGAAGCACTTCCTGTTTTATCGGGCATTGTCCTCCCTCTCCTGGATGGTGGGCGAGGTGGTGTAGATGACACAGCACGTTTAGATTGGGATTTCAGCCCTAAAAGAAAAAAAATCACCAAGATTTTATATAGCCAACACACTCATGAAGTAAAAGTGTATTCCTACAATATATTACTAAAGCGCCACATTCCTAACGCCAAAAGATAGAAATATTTCTTCTCATTAAATATCTGTTCTCTTGATTCTACCTGTCATGTATTATACTCCATGAATAACTGGCTGCATGTGTAACTATTTTCCAAGAAAGTATAAATTAACTCCTATACTCTCTGAGATACATATAGATGACCATCCATTTACTAGAATGTAATTTTGTGCAAATATGTACAGAAAATCTTGTGTTCTTAATTTTTCTCTGAGATAGGATGGATTAAACCAATACATAGGTCTGCTATTTGAGGAGTAAGGTAATCTAGGCTGAGCTTTCTCTTCTGAACTAAGAATTTTGTTAAAGAAAATATCCTCCAAAATTATCACTTATCATGGTCATTTTTTCTTCTTCCTGCACCTAAAAGTAAAAACTCATTTTTCAACCAATTTTCTTTTGATGATTTTTATTTTCTAATTTTATGTAATAAGCACAATATTATAAGTAAAACTAGTGAATACTTTTTCATTTTTAAAAAAAAGGAGGTTACAGGGACTTCCCTGGTGGTCCAGTGGTTGAGAATCCTCTTTCCAATGCAGGGGATGCAGGTTCAATCCCTGGTCGGGGAAGTAAGATCCCACATGCCATGGGGCAACTAAGCCCGCGTGCTACAACTAGAGAGAAGCCCACACATCGCAACTAAGACCCGATGCAGCAATCAATCAATCGATCAATAAATAGGAGGTTACAGAAAAATTCCTTAACACTTAGTGAACTTTTAAGAGTGTAATTCCCAGTACGCTGTCAAACTGAAACAAAATATCTATTTACACATGCTGAGTATCTGATTAAAATATACTAAGCTCAAAATAAGTTTAATAATTTCAGTGCCAAAAAGTAACGGATTTCTGGTGCAATAATTGTGTATTTAATATTAAGACATCATTACACCAGCTTTTTGCATTAATACTTTTTATTACATGAAGCTCCTGTAAATATAAATTGTTACAGTTTACAGAAACCCAAACAAAATCAAGATCATAAAAAAAAAAAAGCAAGCAAGCATACCTGAAGCAACAACAACACTGTAATTGTCCTGAAATCCATTTTCTGCCTTAACTTTTTCCTTCTCTTCATGGTTTTTCTTTTCTTTGTCATCTTTTTGTTCATTAATTAGTTTAGCAGTGATACTTGGTGTATCTGTAAGAAATTTTTATGCAAAATACATTGCTTTTCAAAATGGTTAAGAAGGGAAGCAATAAATATCTTGGGGATGTTTACACGAGATTATTATTGTCACTAATACAAAGGCAATGTAAATGGTCTGGAAGGAATGTTGTTAAGGAAAATCTGACATTCAATTCTCATTATCAACGAAAGGAACTCATCACTCTCCTTAGGCCAGGATATTTAAATTCCAATCTCTAGAAAATATTATGTATTACAATAGTCTACCTCTAGAGGCAGTTTTGAAAACCATTATCAAGAGCATTTGCTTTACTGTAGGCATAGTTCAATCTGCTTGCCACGTACCATCAATTTCAGTCCTCACAACATGCAAACGAAAGAAGAATATTATTTTCAAAATAGGGTAAACAGCCTTATTAGCAAGGTTACTCATACAACCTGCAAAGGGCAATATGGAATTCAAGCTCAGGACTCCTCCTAATGCATTACATTAGACTTCTATTTTATTCTACAAATAGCAGTATAAAGGAACAAATGTAAGTAACAGAGGTTTCTGGTTTTGTTGTTTTTATTTGGTTAGGAATCTTAGATAAAGTGATATATTTTACAAGTACTTTAAGAATGAATACTGGGCTTCCCTGGTGGCACAGTGGTTGAGAGTCCGCCTGCCGATGCAGGGGACACAGGTTCGTACCCAGTTCTGGGAAGATCCCACATGCCGCGGAGCGGCTGGGCCCGTGAGCCATGGCCGCTAAGCCTGCGCGTCTGGGGCCTGTGCTCCGCAACGGGAGAGGCCACAACAGTGAGAGGCCCGCATACCACCAAAAAAAAAAAAAAAATACTAAAGACCTTCATAGATAGTTACTACTCTGAAATCATATTTTCTTTCATGCTTTTGAATATGGCATGGTATTATAAATCATGAAATAAATGATGACCATACAGTGATCTTATTTAACCATTAAGAAGCTCAAAAAGCTGGATGAACTGTTCTGACATTAAGAATGTTTTTCACTAAATGGATATGACTGATACAGGCTCTGTTTTTACTTTTCTAACTTAACACAGTTATGATCCAGTGCTTTATTATAATGTTAAGGTGAAATGATCAAGTGATAAAACAGCATCTTTTGTATTATTTCCTATTTTGTAGCTTTCTTTGAATATCTGAAAATATCCCTGTGATCTCAATTTCTAGAACCTCTTCTAAACTACAGATAGCCTTTAGACCATTTCTATTTTTGTGAAATTAAAAAAAAAAATTAAACACTGTTAATACAGCAGCTCCCCCTTATCCATGGTTTCATTTTCTGTGGTTTCAGTTACTTGCAGTCTGAGGATATTAAATGAAAAATTCCAGAAATAATTAACTCATAGGTTTTAAATTGCTTGCTGTTCTGACTATAATGACGAAATCTCACTGGATCCATCCCACTTGGAATTCCCAACCATGTCATCGTCTGCTCTGACATTCAGTCATGGATGTCAGTCGTCATGGCTAGATAACCCAGGATCACCCAAAGCAGATGATCCCTCTTCTGTTCCTCCTTCGGATGTATTGTTAGAAGGTCAAAAGTAACCTAAGCCTGTGTTCCCAATGCCTATGTCATTCACCTCACTTCATCTCATCACGTAGGCATTTTATCATCTCTCATCATCACAAGAAGGAGGGTGAGACACTACAGTAAGATTATTATTATTATTATTATTTTTTTTTTTTTTGCGGTACACAGGCCTCTCACTGGTGCGACCTCTCCCGTTGCGGAGCACAGGCTCCGGACGCGCAGGCCCAGCGGCCATGGCTCACGGGCCCAGCCGTTCCGCGGCATGTGGGATCCTCCCGGACCAGGTCACGAACCCATGTCCTCTGCATCGGCAGGCAGACACTCAACCACTGCGCCACCAGGGAAGCCCAGTAAGATTATTTTGAAAGAGAGAGACCACATTACCTAACTTTTATTACAGTATATTAGGTAATTGTTCTATTTTATTATTAGTTATTCTTATTGATCTCTTACTGTGGGCACAGCAAGAGATTAACATATATATCATATTTATCATAGATATGTATGGATGAGAAAAAACATAGTATATACAGGGTTCGCTACTGTCTGTGGTTTCAAGCATCAACTGGGGGTCCTGGAATGTATCCCCTGCAGATAAAGGGGGACTACTGTAATAAATACATAATGCAACAATACATTTTACTTTCTCAGAAAAACAAGCAAGTAACCCCAAATGGCAAAAAGAGTTACACAAGTCAGAGGGAAATATTTAAGTAATAAAAAATTCACAATCATAGTTCATTAGGTGATAAGAATTTATATTCTTTATTTTTATATTACTTTGTTATCTAAGACTCCTAACTAAATAAAAATAACAAAACAAGAATATATATAGTGTTATCTCAATAAATGCCATTCAAACACTAAAAGGTATCACTGAGAAAGATTTTGCTCAATTTACTGCTTAAAATTGTTCTGGTTTGGATTTCCACCTGTGGCCAAAATGAAATAACAAAGACCAGATTACTGTCCTACCTGAAATAACTAAAAATTAGGAAAATATATGAAATAAAGTTTTCAGATACTGGGCATCAGGAAGGCAGGACAGTGATTCCTGGGTGAATGGAAACAAATGAAGTAAGCACTAGGATTGCACCAGCTTATTTCCCTCAATTTCCCAGACCACAGCTCAGCACAACCGAGGTATCACTCAAGGTGAGGATACAGAGATGGGAAGACAAGGGCAGGTTTGGCTGCAGTTCACAGGGCACAGTGCCAACGAGGAGAGATCTGCACAGAGAGTGAGCCCCAGTGATCTACAGAGGGTCTCCTCTAATCTGGAATGCATACTGACAAGCATTACATACAAGGAAACCACCTAAAGGGCAAGGAAAATACTTTTAAAAAGTAGCAAGGGGGGACTCCCCTGGTGGTCCAGTGGTAAAGAATCCACCTTGTGGGCTTCCGTGGTGGCGCAGCGGTTAAGAATCCGCCTGTCAATGCGGGAGACGCGGGTTCGAGCCTTAGTCTGGGAGGATCCCAAATGCCATGGAGCAACTGAGCCCATGCGCCACAACTGCTGAGGCTGCGCTCTGGAGCCCGCGAGCCACAACTACTGAAGCCCGCGTGCCTAGAGCCTGTGCTCCACAACAAGAGAAGGCACCAGTGAGAAGCCCGCGCACTGCAACAAGGAGTGGCCCCCACTTACCGCAACTAGAGAAAGCCCGTGTGCCGCAGCGAATACCCAACGCAGCCAAATATAAATAAATAAATTAATTAAAAAAAAAAAAAGAGTCCACCTTACAAGGCAGTGAATGCCGGTTCAATCCCTGGTCGGGGAATTAAGATCCCACATGCCGCGGGGCAACTAAGCCCGTGCGCCACAACTACTGAGCTCGCGTGCCACAGAGTCCACGCGCCCTGAAGCCCGCAAGCCACAACTAGAGAGAAAACCCGCACAGCACAACTAGAGAGAAGCCCACACGCCACAACGAAGAGCCCATGTGCTGCAAAGAAAGATCCTGCACACCGCAACTAAGACCCAACACAGCCAAAAAATAAATAAACAAAATAAATCAACATTAAAAAAAAAAAAGTAGCAAGGGGATGAATCCCAGGTTCTAAAAGGAGGGCTGGAATATTTAGTATTCCCAATGCCTAGTGAATTTCTAACAGAATTATCAGAAGAGTATAACCTCAGCAGTGGGGCCAAATTAACCCCAGACCTCTGTTTTCAAATGTGGTACTGTGCTTCTATTCCAATACAGTACCTCTTTAAAAGTAAGTCCAGTAAAATTAAAACACTAGTTCCTTAATCTCGCCAGACACATTCTATATGCTTAAAAGCTACTGCACTAGATAGTATAGGATTATAAAATATTTCCATCATCACAGTAAGTTCTCCTCTAAATTAACAGCTGCTCTGGTCCCACCTAATAAAGCTTATTAAAAGCTGGTCCTAAAAGTAACGTTCTGTTTTTAAGTAACATAACTACATCTCAGAAAGAAATAAAAAAATATTTATTAGAATACAAAAATATCCACCATCCAGAAAAGTAAAAATCACATTGTCTAGCAACCAACGAAATTTTCTAGGCAAATTAAAAAAGCAGGGGCTTCCCTGGTGGTGGAGCGGTTGAGAGTCCGCCTGCTGATGCAGGGGACACGGGTTCATGCCCCAGTCCGGGAAGATCCCACATGCTGCGGAGCGGCTGGGCCCGTGAGCCATGGCTGCTGAGCCTGCGCGTCTGGGGCCTGTGCTCCGCAACGGGAGAGGCCACAACAGTGAGAGGCCCACGTACCACACACACAAAAAAAAGCAGTAACACACAATCCACAATGAAAAAACAAAAATCTACATAAACAGATCAATATATTCAAGACACTAGGGACTTTCCTGGCAGTCCAGTGGTTAAGGCTCTGTGCTTCCACTCCACAGGGCACGGGATCAATCCCTGGTCAGGGAACTAAGATCCCGCGGGCCGAGCGGTGCGACCAAAACAAACAAAAAACAAAAAATCAAGACACTAGAAGAAAGCTTGTACACTTTAAATAAAGAGAAGGACATATATAGAAAAGAACCAGATATAACTTCCAGCAGATTAGATACTGAAGTCAATTTGAAGATAGAACAATATAAATTATCAAAAATTTTAAAGCGGATGAGGGGAAGATGGCAGAAGAGTAAGAGGCAGAGATCACCTTCCTCCCCACAAATACACCAGAAATACAGCTACACGTGGAACAACTCCTACAGAACACCTACTGAACGCTGGCAGAAGACCTCAGACCTCCCAAAAGGCAAGAAACTCCCCACGTACCTGGGTAGGGCAAAAGAAAAAAGAATAAACAGAGACAAAAGGATAGGAACAGGACCTGCACCAGTGGGAGGGAGCTGTGAAGGAGGAAAGGTTTCCACATACTAGGAAGCCCCTTCGCGGGCGGAGACTGCAGCTGGCGGAGGGGGAAGCTTCGGAGCCGCGGAGGAGAGCACAGCAACAGGGGTGCAGAGGGCAAAGCAGAGAGATTCCCACACAGAGGATCGGTGCCGAGCGGCACTCACCAGCCCGAGAGGATTGTCTGCTCACCCGCCGGGGCGGGCGGCGGTGGGAGCTGAGGCTCGGTTTTCGGTCGCAGCGCAGGGAGAGGACTGGGGTTGGCGGCGTGAACACAGTAAGTAGGGGGTTAGTGCACCACGGCTAGCCAGGAGGGAGTCCGGGGAAAAGTCTGGACCTGCCGAAGAAGCAAGAGACTTTTTCTTGCCTCTTTGTTTCCTGGTGCGTGAGGAGAGGGGATTAAAAGCGCTGCTTAAAGGAGCTCCAGAGACGGGCGTGAGCCGCGGCTAAAAGCACGGACCCCAGAGACGGGCAGGAGACGCTAAGGCTGCTGCTGCCGCCACCAAGAAGCCTGTGTGCGAACACAGGTCACTATCCACACCCCGCTTCCAGGGAGCCTGTGCAGCCTGCCACTGCCAGGGTCCCAGAATTCAGGGACAACTTCCCCAGGAGAACGCACGGCGCGCCTCAGGCTGGTGCAACGTTACCCTGCCGCCGCAGACTCGCCGTGCACTCCGTGCCCCTCCCTCCCCCTGGCCTGAGTGAGCCAGAGTCCCCGAAGCAGCTACTCTTTTAACCCCGTCCTGTTTGAGCGAAGAACAGACGCCCTCCAGCGACCTACACGCAGAGGCAGGGCCAAATCCAAAGCTGAGCCCCGGGAGCTGTGCGAACAAAGAAGAGAAAGGGAAATCTCTCCCAGCAGCCTCAGAAGCAGTGGATTAAAGCTCCACAATCAACTCGATATACTCTGCATCTGTGGAATACATGAATAGACAACGAATCATCCCAAATTAAGGAGGTGGACTGAGAGCAAGATTTATGATTTTTTTCCCCTTTTCCTCTTTTTGTGAGTGTGTATGTGCATGCTTCTGTGTGAGATTTTGTCTGTATAGCTTTGCTTCCACCATTTGTCCGAGGGTTCTATCCGTTATTTTGTTTCTTTAAAAACATTTTTTTCTTAATAATTATTCTTTATTTTAATAACTTTATTTTATCTTACTTTATTTTATCTTTTCTTTCTTTCCCTCCCTCCCTCCCTCCTTTCTTTCTCTCTCTCTCTCTCTCTCTCTCCCTCTCTCCCTCTCTCTCTCTCTCTCTCTCCCCCCCCTCCCTCCCTCCCTCCCTCCCTCCCTCCCTCCCTCCCTTTTATTCTCAGCCGTGTGGATTAAAGGCTCTTGGTGCTGCAGCCAGGAGTCAGTGCTGTGCCTCTGAGGTGGGAGAGCCAACTTCAAGACACTGGTCCACAAGAGACCTCCCAGCTCCACACAATATTAAACAGCGAAAATCTCCCAGAGATCTCCATCTCAACACCAGCACCGAGCTTCACTCAACAACCAGCAAGCTACAGTGCTGGACACCCTATGCCAAACAACTAGCAACACAGGAACACAACCCTACACATTAGCAGAGAGGCTGCCTAAAATCATAAGTCCACAGACATCCCAAAACACACCACCAGACGTGGACCTGCCCACCAGAAAGACAAGATCCAGCCTCATCCACAGGAACACAGGCACTAGTCCCCTCCACCAGGAAGCCTACACAACCCACTGAACCAACCTTAGCCTCTGGTGACAGACACCAAAAACAATGGGAATTACAAACCTGCAGCCTGCAAAAAGGAGACCCTAAACACAGTAAGATAAGCAAAATGAGAAGACAGAAAAATACACAGCAGATGAAGGAGCAAGATAAAAACCCACCAGACCTAACAAATGAGGAGGAAGTAGGCAGTCTACCTGAAAAAGAATTCAGAATAATGATAGTAAAGATGATCCAAAATCTTGGAAATAGAATAGACAAAATGCAAGAAACATTTAATAAGGACATAGAAGAACTAAAGATGAAACAAGCAACGATGAACAACACAAACGAAATTAAAAATACTCCATATGGGATCAATAGCAGAATAACTGAGGCAGAAGAACGGATAAGTGACCTGGAAGATAAAATAGTGGAAATAATTACTGCAGAGCAGAACAAAGAAAAAAGAATGAAAAGAACTGAGGACAGTCTCAGAGACCTCTGGGACAACATTAAACGCACCAACATTCGAATTACAGGGGTTCCAGAAGAAGAAGAGAAAAAGAAAGGGACTGAGAAAATATTTGAAGAGATTATAGTTGAAAACTTCCGTAAGATGGGAAAGGAAATAGTTAATTAAGTCCAGGAAGCACAAAGAGTCCCATACAGGATAAATCCAAGGAGAAATATGCCAAGACATATTAACCAAACTGTCAAAAATTAAATACAAAGAAAACATATTAAAAGCAGCAAGGGAAAAACAACAAATAACACACAAGGGAATCTCCATAAGGTTAACAGCTAATCTTTCAGCAGAAACTTTGCAAGCCAGAAGGGACTGGAAGGACATATAAAGTGATGAAGGAGAAAAACCTACAACCATGATTACTGTACCCAGCAATGATCTCATTCAGATTTGATGGAGAAATTAAAACCTTTACAGACAAGCAAAAGCTGAGAAGTTCAGCACCACCAAACCAGCTTTACAACAAATCCTAAAGGAACTTCTCTAGGCAAGAAACACAAGAGAAGGAAAAGACCTACAATAACGAACCCAAAACAATTAAGAAAATGGGAATAGGAACATACATATTGATAATTACCTTAAATGTAAATGACTAAATGCTCCCACCAAAAGACACAGATTGGCTGAATGGATACAAAAACAAGACCGATATATATGCTGTCTACAAGAGACCCACTTCAGACCTAGAGACACATACAGACTGAAAGTAAGGGAACAGAAAAAGATATTCCATGCAAATGGAAACCAAAAGAAAGCTGGAGTAGCAATATTCATATCAGACAACATAGACTTTAAAATAAAGACTACTAGAAGAAACAAAGAAGGACACTACATAATGATCAAGGGATCGATCCAAGAAGAAGTTATAACAATTGTAAATACTTATGCCCCCAACATAGGAGCACCTCAATACATAAGGCAAATACTAACAGCCATAAAAGGGGAAATCGACAGGAACACATTCATGGTAGGGGACTTTAACACCCCATTTTCACCAATGGACAGATCATCCAAAATGAAAATAAATAAGGAAACACAAGCTTTAAATGATACATTAAACAAGATGGACTTAATTGATATTTATAGGACATTCCATCCAAAAACAACAGAATACACATTCTTCTCAAGTGCTCATGGAACATTCTCCAGGATAGATCATATCTTGGGTCACAAATCAAGCCTTGGTAAATTTAAGAAAATTGAAATTGTATCAAGTATCTTTTGTGACCACAATGCTATGAGACTAGATATCAATTACAGGAAAAGATCTGTAAAAAATACAAACACATGGAGGCTAAACAATACACTACTTAATAACGAAGTGATCACTGAAGAAATCAAAGAGGAAATTTTAAAAATACCTAGAAACAAATGACAATGGAGACACGACGACCCAAAATCTATGAGATGAAGCAAAAGCAGTTCTAAGAGGGAAGTTTATAGCAATACAATCCTACCTTAAGAAACAGGAAACATCTCGAATAAACAACCTAACCTTGCACCTAAAGCAATTAGAGAAACAAAAAAACCCCAAAGTTAGCAGAAGGAAAGAAATCATAAAAATCAGATCAGAAATAAATGAAAAAGAAATGAAGGAAACGATAGCAACGATCAATAAAACTAAAAGCTGGTTCTTTGAGAAGATAAACAAAATTGATTAACCATTAGCCAGACTCATCAAGAAAAAAAATGGAGAAGACTCAAATCAATAGAATTAGAAATGAAAAAGGAGAAGTAACAACTGACACTGCAGAAATACAAAAGATCATGAGAGATTACTACAAGCAACTCTATGCCAATAAAATGGACAACCTGGAAGAAATGGACAAATTCTTAGAAAGGCACAACTTGCCAAGACTGAATCAGGAAGAAATAGAAAATATGAACAGACCAATCACAAGCACTGAAATTGAAACTGTGATTAAAAATCTTCCAACAAACAAAAGCCCAGGATCAGATGGCTTCAGAGGCGAATTCTATCAAACACTTAGAGAAGAACTAACACCTATCCTTCTCAAACTCTTCCAAAATATAGCAGAGGGAGGAACACTCCCAAACTCATTCTACGGGGCCACCGTCACCCTGGTATCACCCTGATAGCGAAACCAGACAAGGATGTCACAAAGAAAGAAAACTACAGGCCAATATCACTGATGAACATAGATGCAAAAATCCTCAACAAAATACTAGCAAACAGAATCCAACAGCACATTAAAAGGATCATACAACATGATCAAGTGGGGTTTATTCCAGGAATGCAAGGATTCTTCAATATACGCAAATCAATCAATGTGATACACCATATTAACAAACTGAAGGAGAAAAACCATATGATCAGCTCAATAGATGCAGAGAAAGCTTTTGACAAAATTCAACACCCATTTATGATAAAAACCCTGCAGAAAGGAGGCATAGAGGGAACTTTCCTCAAAATAATAAAGGCCATATATGACAAGCCCACAGCCAACATCATCATCAATGGTGAAAAACTGAAAGCATTTCTACTAAGATCAGGAACAAGACAAGGTTGCCCACTCTCACCACTCTTATTCAACATAGTTTTGGAAGTTTTAGCCACAGCAATCAGAGAAGAAAAGGAAATAAAAGGAATCCAAATCGGAAAAGAAGAAGTAAAGCTGTCACTGTTTGCAGATGACATGATACTATACATAGAGAATCCTAAAGATGCTACCAGAAAACTACTAGAGCTAATCAATGAATTTGGTAAAGTAGCAGGATACAAAATTAATGCACAGAAATCTCTGCCATTCCTATACACTAATGATGAAAAATCTGAAAGTGAAATCCAGAAAACACTCCCATTTATCACTGCAACAAAAAGAATAAAATATCTAGGAATAAACCTACCTAAGGAGACAAAAGACCTGTATGCAGAAAATTATAAGACACTGATGAAAGAAATTAAAGATGATACAAATAGATGGAGAGATATACCATGTTCTTGGATTGGAAGAATCAACATTGTGAAAATGACTGTACTACCCAAAGCAATCTACAGATTCAATGCAATCCCTATCAAACTACCACTGGCATTTTTCACAGAACTAGAACAAAAAATTTCACAATTTGTATGGAAACACAAAAGGCCCCGAATAGCCAAAGCAATCTTGAGAACGAAAAATGGAGCTGGAGGAATCAGGCTTCCTGACTTCAGACTATACTACAAAGCTGCAGTAATCAAGACAGTATGGTACTGGCACAAAAAAAGAAAAATATATCAATGGAACAGGATAGAAAGCCCAGAGATAAACCCACGCACATATGATCACCTTATCTTTGATAAAGGAGGCAGGAATGTACAGTGGAGAAAGGAGAGCCTCTTCAATAAGTGGTGCTGGGAAAACTGGACAGGTACATGTAAAAGTATGAGATTAGATCACTCCCTAACACCATACACAAAAATAAGCTCAAAATGGACTAAAGACCTAAATGTAAGGCCAGAAACTATCAAAGTCTTAGAGGAAAACATAGGCAGAATACTCTATGACATAAATCACAGCAAGATCCTTTTTGACCCACCTCCTAGAGAAATGGAAATAAAAACAAAAATAAGCAAATGGGACCTAATGAAACTTCAAAGCTTTTGCACAGCAAAGGAAACCATAAAGAAGACCAAAAGACAACCCTCAGAATGGGAGAAAATATTTGCAAGTGAAGCAACTGACAAAGGATTCATCTCCAAAATTTATAAGCAGCTCATGCAGCTCAATAATAAAAAAACAAACAACCCAATCCAAAGATGGGCAGAATACCTAAATAGACATTTCTCCAAAGAAGATATACAGATTGCCAACAAACACATGAAAGAATACTCAACATCATTAATCATTAGAGAAATGCAAATCAAAACTACAATGAGATATCATCTCACACCAGTCAGAATGGCCATCATCAAAAAATCTAGAAGCAATAAATGCTGGAGAGGGTGTGGAGAAAAGGGAATACTCTTGCACTGCTGGTGGGAATGTGAATTGGTACAGCCACTATGGAGAACAGTATGGCGGTTCCTTAAAAAACTACAAATTGAACTACCATATGACCCAGCAATCCCACTACTGCGCACATACCCTGAGAAAACCATAATTCAAAAAGAGTCATGTACCAAAATGTTCATTGCAGCTCTATTTACAATAGCCCGGAGATGGAAACAACCCAAGTGCCCATCATCGGATGAATGGATAAAGAAGATGTGGCACATATATACAATGGAATATTACTCAGCCATAAAAAGAAACGAAATTGAGCTATTTGTAATGAGGTGCATGGACCTAGAGGCTGTCATACAGAGTGAAGTAAGTCAGAAAGAGAAAGACAAATACTGTACGATAACACATATATATGGAATCTAAGAAAAAAAAAATGTCATGAAGAACCTGGGGTAAGACAGGAATAAAGACACAGACCTACTAGAGAATGGACTTGAGGATATGGGGAGGGGGAAGGGTAAGCTGTGACAAAGCGAGAGAGTGGCATGGACATATATACGCTACCAAATGTAAAATAGATAGCCAGTGGGAAGCAGCCGCATAGCACAGGGAGATCAGCTCGGTGCTTTGTGACCACCTAGAGGGGTGGGATAGGGAGGGTGGGAAGGAGGGAGACGCAAGAGGGAAGAGATATAGGAACATATGTATATGTATAACTGATTCACTTTGTTATAAAGCAGAAACTAACACATCATTGTAAAGCACTTATACTCCAATAAAGTTGTAAAAAAAAATAATGTTTTTTAAATACAGGGGGAAAATGGGGGGGGAAAAGGAACAAAGCTTCAGTGAGTTGTGAAACAACTTCAAGAGGCCTCATAAATGTGTAACTGGAATCACCAAAAGAGAGGAGAGTGACGGGGAGACAGAATATATTTGAGAAACTAATAGCCAAAAAATTTCCAAATTTGATGAAATTTATACACCCACACAGATTCATGTCCAAAAACTCAAATCATAAGAAACATGAAGATAACTACAAGGTATATTATTTGATGATAATAATAATCAAATTGCTTAAAAACAATAATAGAATTTTTAAAAAAAGACACATAACCTTTAATTATTTGAAAGCAGTATAGTCGAAAGCTATAGGCAGTGAGTAAAAGTATGGCTTGAATAATTTTGGATTACTTGTTTTCATACATGTTAATAAAATACACATGCACATGTTAAGATATCCTAAGATATGGCTAAATATCACAAATACACCTTAAAGTACCAAAGCATTGCTAAACTCAGGTTAAACTCAGCACTTAGAAGTTTCGGATATTTGCTCAGGATAACTTTGTTGGACTTTTTACTAGGATGTACTATTCTTTCACAGCAATATGTTTTATTTGTTAATTTTTAGTTAATAAAGGGAACTATTTTGTTAAATATCCTAAATGACAGACCATGACATTTTAGAAAATAGTATTCATTTAAAGATAAATAAAAATGTTAAATTTCCAATTATTTTGTACTATGTCTACACTTTTCCATTATCAAGTTAATGCATGAAATCTCAAAAATTGAAGTTTAGTACTCTTCCCCACTTCCTTCCTTCAATTAATTAATTTTAAAGTTTTTCTTCATCATGTAGAAGGCACAATTTCAGAAAATTGAAATTTAGAAAAAAGTTTGCAAAGTCAAATTTTCACAAAAGTTTAGCTGTAACAGGTAAGGTAGACATTTTCAAATAAGAAAAAACTGTTACACATTTATAATATATTCTAACATTTTACTGTATAACATGTAAAAATGTAGGAAAGTATTATAATTTTATGCACACATTTCTGTTAGATGCAGTGTCTAAAACTGGTAAAGAATCTTCTCTACATTATTTTCTCAAAGTGATCATATCTGTTCACGTGGTTTAACTTACCATCTATGTACGTATGTATGGTAACAACTCCCAAATCTCTTCAACTCAGTCTTTTATTCTAAGTTTTGATTTCTATTTCCAACTAACAAATAGCGCCAGTTTTTTTTCTGGATACTCCTAACTTCTTTCAGTTATCAGTGTTGCTTAAAGACTTACGTACCCCCTCTAATGTATACAGATAAAAACACACTGACTTATATTTAAATTAAAATGCAAACATTTAAAATTTTCAGTTTATTTTTTATTCTGACAACATACAAAAGATCATAAATACTTTGAGAGGTAGAATATATGTCCTGCTCACTTTTACATCCCTAGAAGAAATCACTGTGTTTACCCATAGCAGATGCTCAATGAATTCATCACTGATTAGGATTTCTGAGAGGCAATAAACCCAAACTAACCAGTCAATTTGTATTCTACCTCAAAAAAATGCTTTTACTTTAATAATTTATATCCTGTTTAAAGGTATCATTGGAGAGCTCTTGAAAAACTTAGGGGAAACGTGCTCTCTGCTTTCTTCACTGTTATAAACAATAAGGTCACCAGCTGATTCTACCTACTGACCACTCATTTCTCCCCTAGATTTAGTAAATGTTTATTACTTAGAATTCTGTCATGCAACCTAATGCACTGTAATTCATCTACTATAAAACAGCCCAGGGTTTCCCTGGTGGTGCAGTGGTTGAGAGTCCGCCTGTTGATGCAGGGGACACGGGTTCGTGCCCTGGTCAGGGAAGATCCTACATGCCGCGGAGCGGCTGGGCCCGTGAGCCATGGCCGCTGAGCCTGCGCGTCCGGAGCCTGTGCTCCGCAACGGGAGAGGCCACAACAGTGCGAGGCCCGCGTACCACAAAAAAAAAAAACACAGCCTGATGGTTTATCATGAGAAAATTCCATCAATGGCTTCCCACAGCTTGTCTACATTTCCAACTGCCCATTCTATCATTACTACACATAACAAACATCACAGCAAAAGAATTACAGGTGCTGGAATGTATTGTACATTTTGTCCACTGCATCATGCTTCTAAATGTGAAGCTACCTTGACCTTTTCTAGTCATTAAATGGTTGGTGAGTGAGTGAATGCAATAAAGTTATAAAAATAATAAAATTCCTATATACATCTAACATAAAGTTAAAGAAACACAAATATTTAAATGTGACTTGCCTGACACTCTGTCAAGAACTTCCGATAATGTTGTTGAGACCGGCAAATGAAGTGTACGGAACTTGTGGCCTGCTCCATACATTGGATGCTGGATGACATGGCTAGTAGCATTAATTCTACCCTTGTACAGCTGGAAATAAATTTAAAAGAAATTAAGAAGGTTTTTTTGAAATGTATATCATTATATAACAATTTCAGAAGCATAAAAAAACAATTCAGTAATGCATACAAAAATGTAAAGAGTTTATTTTATATATTTCTTCAAATGTGGCATGTCTGCCATGCGATTTGTTCATCATACTTTGCATTAGCACTATTGTACCTAATAATCTGTCAATCCCACCCCCCAAATCAAATTATACTATCCATGGCAAGTTACAACTAGGTTATTTTGGACAGAGAGGGTTAGCTGAGATTTTTAAGTCCTATCCTTAAGTATAAAGGTTGTGCTAGTTTCACTTTGCTAGCACAACCTCTGATTTCTAATCTCATTTCATTTCATTAGAAATTAGAACAGAGATAACTGAAAGCTCTGACATGAAAACATAAAATATTTTTACACACAGCTCATCATAAAGATTTAATTTAATTGTTAAATACTCACTGGGCAGGGAGACTGAAGAAACATTGTCACTTTCTCATCCTCTAACATCAGTTGCAAAAATAATCTACGTACAAACCCTGAAATGTTCCCTGATGTTGGAAGGTTCCCTCTTTGAGGAGATGTCTGAAATAGTTCACAGAGAACCTGGCAAAGTGAGAGATTTAAAAAGTTAAATGAGGCATTTACTTGCAGCTTTATATTTTAAAGAACAAAGAGGAAATTTAAAATGTGGATTAATAAGTGTATTTGAATTCATCAAATCAGCAATTAAAGATTATATGGAAGTAGACAAAAAGTTAAAAGTGAAATACAAATTTCTGTGGATGAGAAAAGTTACTACTACAGGGTTTTCACATAATAAATACCCAGCAAAACCAACTTAATTTTAACTTCAGTCAATATCAATGTGGTTACAATACAACAAAAATTTTGAAAAAATATATTAAAAATATAAAACAAAGCCTTAACAAGAAGCTAAGTGATGATTATTAGGCCAGAAGACAATGGAACACAAAGTTTCATACTACCCACAGGCACAAACCAAATTGTGAAATGTCCGTATTCAAGGACTTGGTTAAAATTGGTAATTTAAGCATTTCTTTCAAATTAGACACATTAAGTAGATACAGTTTCCCAATAATTAATTACTTTATGCAACAAAGTACCTTCCTCTTCTTAAAGTTAAATCATTCAGTATATTTTGAAAATTATGATAGCTCATCCTTCTAGATTCTAAAATTATGATAGCTCATCCTTCATTAATAGTTTAACCTGAATAAGCACTATCAAATAAGGGGGTAAAAATAGAAGCTGGTTCCTATTTATTGGTGTCTACCATGTCTCAGACAGGCTCTATGCTAGATACTTCATATACATGATCATATTTAATCCTCTCAAAAGAAGAAAACCTTTTGAGAGGCAGGTATTACTATCTCCATTTTACAGTTTAAACAACTTGCTGAAGATCTCAACAGACAGAAACTGGCAAAAAGCAACTAGAATTATGCTCCAGATAACTCCAGCTTTCAAGATTTTTGGCTCTGTGGACTTAATACAATAAAATCATCTTTCATACCTTTAATGTGATTTGTCAGGAGTCTCCTATCTGAAACTTATTCTAATGTCTGCTTCATTAGAAGCAAATCAACAGCTCTAACAATCCGGTTACTATAAAATGCAATGCCTCAATGCTGTGAAGCACTTGATGGCCACCTTCAAGTGGTCAATCCTGTTCCAATAGCTGAAGCGTTGTTTTTTTGTTTTTAATATTTTTATTTATGTATTTATTTGGCTGTGCCGGGTCTTAGTTGCAGCATGCGAACTCTTAGTTGCAGCATGTGGGATCTAGTTCCCTGACCAGGGATCGAACCCAGGCCCCCTGCATTGGGAGCGCGGAGTCTTAGCCACTGGACCACCAGGGAAGTCCCTGAAGCGTTGTTCTTTTGATTAGGGGCAGTTTTTTAAAAGGAGGAATGTATGATCTTTAGCTAGAATCTCCATGAATTTGCCCATCATTCATCAGAAATAATAACTGATTTATGTAACAGTTGAGGAGAGGAGGGAGGAGATATCAGTAATTTTAATTATGGTTTAAATTCAAATCCTTAAATGCAACCAACCCCAAACTTCACCATCACCTGGCCTTAATACATGATCCTTTCTGAGCTAATTTCAAGAGTGCCATGTTACAGCACATTAAAATAATAAGACACTGGAACATAAGCCAGTTTTTCTACTCTTACCTGGGCCATCAGCTTTTGATTATTAGGGTGACATGAAATGCACTGCAGAAAGAATGCAACAGTTGCATTCTCAATTGCTGTCCTCTGTTGAGTAGTCAATCCTGTTGTAGCAGCTGAAGAAAGAGAAGCTGATCTTGCACTGGTCTGTTGTGCACCTAAATTATGTCCTCCAGAAGTGGACCCAGAGTGACACAATAAAAACAGAAGTGCTGTCCATAGTGGATTGACTTCAGACCCACCAAGCCAGTCTTTCATAATATGGCTATTGCCAACTTCTGTCAAAAACCTAAGAATAGGAGCAACCAGGTCTGCTGTGATAGGCATCTTATTACATTGTTGTGGAACGTGATGCCGCCTGAGTTTGTCCTGGGAAATATCTATTGATTGAGCAATGCTTTCAGAATAAGAAATGTGGCTAAAACAGAAACTAGCCAGACTCCTCACAAGAAGAGAAGGCAAACCTGAGTCCAGTAATTGTTTGATAGCTTCTGGAGATTGAGAAGAGGAAGCAAGGGTTGCCAAATGTGATTCAGTTAGTGCAAGAGGTGCTTGTGCATTTTTAGAGTCATCTGTTAAAGATGAACTAAGATCTTGCTTTTTGCTATCATCTGTCATGGACAGTCCATGGTGACACTGCATTGGAGGAGGGGTAATTCCCATCCAGCCCATAAGCAAAGAAAAATAACTTGGGTGTATGTGGCACATCGAGCAAAGTAGACTGTCAACAGCTTTCTTCAAAACCATGTTGCAGGAAAGAGACATGGACCAATTAAAAAGTAACCTACGGAATAAAAGATACCATGTTAACAATATATACATATATTTAGTATGACCTCTTTGTCAATTATTTCTACTAGAAATCACTTTCATGAAAATTATATAGTTTGACGTTCAATATAATGACACTGTAATGTTTCAGGAAGACTGTGATAAACATCATTAAGTACTTCAGTAGATTGGAAGTTAGATTAGATTTGTAAAATGAGTATAGAAAACCAAGAGATCTACATCAAAATGGTTCTACCATTCTCTGTGTGACCTCAAAAAAATGACATAAAGAAACAATTAAAAAAATTATACCTAAGAAATGTCTAGACTGAATTCGACATTATTAATGGCTTTAATTCATATCTGCAAAATGAAAACTGTTAGCAAGTTTCACTAATAAGTCATGGATTATGCCAACTGATAGGACCAAATATGAAAATGACAACCTAGAGGACAAAAAGCCAACCTTTTAAGAGTCATGGAACTCTTCAGAAATAAATTATTATATTTTGCTATAGGCTTAGCAGTTATTAGGCAGTCAGCTCAACAAAGCCTTAACTGAGTATGGTGAAGAAATGTGGGTTAAGTGGAAACTACTTGTCAAAAGAGCAATCATAACAGCCGTCTAGAAAGAAGTAAAAACAACCAATTGTAAAAACTGTCTAAAGTAGTCTCTCAAAATTTCTAGCTACACTTTCCCTCCAAAGTTGCATATTAAAGATAAAAGAATCTGACAGGTAAATTTGCAGATGAGAATAAACATTATGACCTGCAGGAGAATATATTAAACATTCCAATTTTAGGTGGGAAAAGCAGCAATGACACTAATGTAGCTTCTTAAAACTTGAAGATAAATTAAATTTGTGTAGCATATCATTTCAAAATTATACTGATTATACTTAACTAGTACTTTTTGAAGTATTACTTTTATATAAATAAAAATGTAAAATGCTGTTTCATCAAGTAAAAATCTAAAGTGATCTAGTACTGGGGGAAAAGAGAATTTCACAAATCATACTTACTCAAAGAGCTCTCGGTCTAGCAGTGCTGGTAAATCATACTCTACCAGCAGCTCATAACTGTGCCACAGAATTGCTGCTACACAGTGCAAGTGAGAAGGAGATGGCATCAAAAGACCATACTCTATTGTTGAAGAGTTAGGACACATGTAGCTCATCCTGCCACTTCTTTTCATAGCAGCCACTCTTGCAGAATCACTGACCCATTTTAACAAGGCTTGAATTCTTAAAAGAAGAAGATGAATTTGAATAACCAATTATACTCCAGCTGACATTTAATACATACAAATACCACCACTGCATGTAAGCAATGTATTTATCGGAATAATATACGGATTTTTCTCAATAGTTTTAATATATCAATAAAATGGGAGGGAAAAGGAATTATACAATCAATAAGGTCATAGTAACTCTAATTTTCCAAAACGCTACCAATCTTAAGCAATGAAAATGTTTGAGATAAGTCAAGTCTAATTCAGCAAATAATCATTGATTCTTACCTCATTTATGACAGAATATATAAATATCTAGAATTACAGGATACACAGCTTAAACAAACTCACTCTGTCCTCTAAATTTTCACTCACCTTGTAACAAATCCACATACCACAGAGCAGCGATCTGGGGCCAGTTCTTCATTGTGCAGAATTTCATGCAATACAGCATGAAATGTTTCACAACTCAGGCCCCCAAGCATTAAATACTAGTAGTAGCCACCCACTCTCTTTCACTCTGACAACAGAATAGCCCCAACATATGTTCTTTTTCAAGTGCCACTCTACACTCAATCCCCTAGAGCTGGAGACCACAAAATGAAAGCAAAAGGCTTTTTAAAGCAGTAATGCTTTGGAGTTTGTATTTTGGGGGGGTGGGAGGTGAGACTTATTGTCAAGTTCTTAAAACACTGTATTTATCTTTGTTTTTGTTTACTTTTAAATGTCTAGTTTAGAGAACAAGATTCTCTGCTTCAGGGTAAAAGAAATGGGAATTGGAACGTATATACTACTACTTAATCCCTCTCTCTACCCTGAAGGACTGAAGGGTAAGACGCTTTAAGTTTCGTATGACAGGACATAAGGACAAGTCATAGAAAAAGAAGGGAGATGAGGCAATTACAGAAGAGTAACATTTTCTAGAAAAACAGCAGCCAACAATCTTGTCATTAATGTTAGTTCTGAAACATTCTGAAATATTTACATTTGCATTTATGCTAAGAAAATAATTTTAAATGCAATTTTCTTATGATAAAAAAATTTTTTTAAATAATCACAAGAGATTTAAAGAAACCTATTCTAGAAAAATATTTAGCACATATTTTTAATGTACTTTTAAATCCTATTAACAATTATGAATTGACATAAATTCATATTTACTTTGTCAAAAATACTCCAGTATATTTTTAAATATAATACAGGTATCACATAGTGTATATAAAGCAAAAAGTTTAATGGAAAGGAAGTCAGCCTATTTAATATTTTAAAGTTACCCTGCTGAAACTAATTATACTTTGTTCAATATGTCCTTTAAATATTTTTAATCCAGAGAACCTGAAAGCAATGAGCCTAAACTAAATGAAAGCTATTACATTACCAGAGATTAAGTAACAATTTTTCCGAGATGCCCTCACTGTCTGTCACTCTAATTCATACCCTTAAGTCTGACCTTCATAAATCTTCCCTTATGAGTGACACTGCTGTCTTCCCAGTCCTGAGGGCACAAGCTGGACTCAATAAACTTTACCTCTCCAGTATTAGCACAATGTCAAGCATATAGCAACTACTTGGTAAATAGCTATAAAATGAGTAAGCACCCACAAAAAATAATCTGTTAATAATTTATGAAGTAAGACATTTAATAACATACCAAATGATTTCATTTTAAACACAAACTAATAACAATATTAAAGAATATTAATTGGATATCAAATATTCAATATACTTCAAAGGATATTAACTCAGGAAACAATCTCTAGTATGAAGATAATTTATATTATTTATAGAATCACACACTCTATAAATATGTTCTCCAGATACAGATGATATACATAAAACCAGAGAATACCAAAGTATCATTCAAAAATTTATCAACTAAAACATTTTTCAAAATTACTTGGAGTTCCTATCAATTTGGAGGTAAAAGACATCAAGGAAGATCTACACTAGTAAAACTCACCTAAAATTACCTATACCAAAAGATCACTAAACATTTAGGTGAAACATTCAGATATTATTTACTTGGTATGATAGTGTTTCATTTTGTGGTAGGAAGCAGGAGAAAGAGGGTAAGGAGTATATGAAAAGTTGTCCGTGAATAATATAATCAATAGCAATAAGTAATCAATAAAAACAAACATTATTGCTATTAACAAAATACTCCAAGTACCTAATATGGACACAATATTCCTATATTTCTACATGTTTAGTAATACCTAAGCTTAACTTTTATGAAAAGATCTAAAAAGAAAGCATTCCAGGACTTGCCTAGTGGTGCACTAGTTAAGAATCCACCTGCCAATGCAGGGGACACGGGTTTGAGCCCTAGTCTGGGAAGATCCCACATGCTGCGGAGCAGCTAAGCCTATGCACCACAACTACTGAGCCTGTGCTCTAGAGCCCGCGAGCCACAACTACTCAGCCCGCGTGCCACAACTACTAAAACCCGTGCTCTGCAATGAGAAGCCACCACAATGGGAAGCCCGTGCAACACAATGAAGAACAGCCCCCACTCGCTGCAACTAGAGAAAGGCCACGAGCAGCAATGAAGACCCAACGCAGCCAAAAATAAATAAACTAATTTAAAAAAAGAAAAATAAAGCATTCCAAGTAACATTCACTACATCTGATTGTGTGTATGTGTGTCCTCATATGAAAACTGAGATCACCACATACCTACCTGTCTTTTGTTCCAGGATCCTGAGTTGTCCCAAGCTGGTAAAGAATATCTATCGTAGAGTCAGAAGAGAGTCCATTCAGTCTTCCAAAAAGTAAAGGGCTATTCAAATCTTGCAACAAAGAATCAAAAGGAAAAATTTGCTAAATAAGCAAATGGGATGAGAAGATTTGCTCAATTTAATCTTAAATTATTCATTAAAAATAACTTCTGTAAATTTCAACAACAGAAACAAAACTCCAAAAATAATGAAGCCATAATGGAAGTTAATTTCAGAAACAGAATTAATCACAAATATCACATAGTTCAACTGCCATTATTTTGCAGATATGTAAAAATTAAAATATCAAAATTGTCACCTGTAGGATCACTGCCTGATGCTGCACAATTTCTCAGAAGAATGTCTATAAGCTTCAGGCCAATTCTAGTGGACTGCAGTCCTATCTTTACAAGCACAACCTCAATGTTGGGTGAATGCATTCCACAGTATGGAGACATCAATAAGGCAGCACAAGTCTGTAGCAGATTAGCAGTAGGTGCAGCTGCACTTGCCATCATTCCTTCCAGATCACTTATGTGAGTAAGGCAATGATGTAATAACCGTAACCATCCAATACTGCAATACACAACACAAAATGGCCTATATGGGTAAATTTAAGTAGCTTAAATTACTTCAGGGGTAAAACAAAACTTCTCAAAGATCAGCATGTTGTGGATGGACCTAAAGATTGTCATACTGAGTGAAGTAAGTCTGACACAGAAAGACAAATATCATACAATATCACTTATATGTGGAGTCTAAAAAAAGGGGTACAAATGAACTTATTCACAAAACATAAGTAGAGTCATGGATGTAGAAAACAAACTTATGGTTACCAGGGGGTAAGCTGGGGGAGGGATAAATTGGGAGATTGGGATTGACATATATACACTACTATATATAAAATAGATAACTAATAAGAACCTGCTGTATAGCAAGGGAACTCTGCTCAATACTCTGTAATGACCTACATGGGAAAAGAATCTAAATAAAAAACAAGGAGAGGATATGTATTAAAAAAAAAATTCCTTGTGACTTATAAAGCAGAAAAAAAAAGAAAGAAAAACGAAAAGATCAGCATGTTGTATTTCGTAAGTAGCACCAATCTACATTAAAAAATACTTTTAGAATACTGTAACATCAATAAAGAATTAAACACACAGTAAGTTTCCCCTATAACATAAAAAAATACTTAAGTGCTAGTAGCATTTAGGAATTATGAACTTCCTTTTTATTTAATTAGTCAGGAAATGTTTTTGTATATACATATATTTATATGCATAAATATAAACTGCAAAGGATCACAGAATTGCAAAACTGTAAAGTCTTGGCAGCTCAAGAATAAAAAAGAAATCCTAAATTTTTTTGTCAGGTAAAACTTATATTAAGACAATCTATAAAATTTTCAACCATCAAATGTTACCAGAAGAATGTAAATTAAAGGATATATTCAGATCCTTCTTTGTTTGGTCAGTCTGTATGGTTCAAATCTAACCCTCTGCAGACTGGCAACTTAGGAATGACCATATAGGGCTAGGTGCCTATCTATATGATCAATTTGTATGCTTCAGATGTATTCTTGGGGATAGGCATTTGGAAATGCTTACATAAGACTACAATCCAAAGAACTGGAACCCACACCCACATATACCACATTGTGGATCATCCCAAGGATTAGACATACATAAATCTCAATTTTAACCAGCCTCAAGGTTTTGCTTCTATAGAATTATTCTTTATTACACTTAATAAAATTATGATATTATTTAGATACCTATGGAACAAAGAATTTCCTAAACTCTAAAAAAAAAAAACGAAAAAAACCACAGTATAAACAGTTTCATGAAAAGCACAGAAAGGTTTTTCTTAAGAATGAGAAACCACATACCTTGTTTTGGATACCTGATCTTCAGATGGAAGAAAAGGATTATTAACTGTTGCTGAAGAAGTGGTACCAAAAGCAGTGAGGCCCAGTAATTTAATTTGTGAAAGGCCTAATGTGCTGGCATCTCGTGGACGATGAAGTCTAAGGCAGACAGCAGAAGCTACTTCAGCTTTTACAAGCTGAATTTTTATGTAGGTGAGACCACTTGTGACAACAGGAGTGGATAATGGTAGCATATTTACCCCATCTGCACTTACTTCAACAGACACTGAGGATGGGCAGGCTACAGGAAGAGAAAATTGAACAATTACTAAAGGAAAAGTAAACTAGAGTTCATATTTTAGTGGCAATCCCAGTAAAACAGCTTTCAGTTATATTCATTATGAACTCATAAAAAGAAACTGTATACACCAAGTCATACTTTGTCACTGACTTTCACCATAATTGATTTTACAGCTATTATATGAAATTCACAGTATAATAAAAATTATATTTAAAAAATTCTAACATTAACCTAAAAAAGAGTAACTGAAGATATGCAATCCACATGTACTTAATTCACTCCAAGAAAAGAAAAATAGGCAATAACTTACTCTATTATTTCTACTTTACTCAGAATTATCACCAACAATATGGTGATTAATATGCTATGGTTTACTGTTGTAAATTGGGAGGAATGTAACTTAAAAAGTACTTTTTCACAAACTCATTATTTCACTACTACCATACTGCTATGATTTTAAACACAGTTGAATTTAGACATTGATTTTGCCTCTAATCTGTTTTTGCCTTTCAAAATTTAAACAAACATCCAGAATACTTAAAAATAAAACCATTTCCTGCTAAAATTTAAGAAGGCCCAATGAAGTAATAACTGGCAGCTGTTATGGGAAAATTTCTTTCTCACAAACATGGAAGCCCATATAATAAATTTATCTATCAACTAAAACAACCTTTGAACTTTGACTTTAATTTCAACTGTAAAATTAGGAAGTAACTTTTATTATTTGCCAATTACACTCCTGGTTTACACTGAGAACTAGACAAGTCACATCAATTTTTAAATTTAATCTCACCTTTTGAGATAAGTATTATCCTCACTATTTAATCTCTTTGAATCTGTCAATACAAACTGACAAAGAGATTAAATAATTCAAACCCCCAAATGAACAAAGGCACATTTTATATTCAAGCCCATGTTTGATTCTAAAGGCTATGTTATTTCCACTGAAACACACTATATCTTCAGTTTCTGCTCCAATCCAAAACCAAAATTATTAATCACACTTGTATTGGAGAACACCTAACCTACTGATTTTTCATAATGTACAGAGTTCTCCATTGTAACATCCTTCCTGTCCCAATTCCTATGTGCAAATTCTAGCTACACTCCAAAGCCACCATTCACATGAACCACTTTCTCCTTCTGAATAAAAGGAGCTTCCTCCTCATCTTAGATTATCCCCTAAGTCTTACACTGACTTATATTTTGCCATGTAATATAATTATTTTTGACCTGCTAAAACACTGTGCATTAGTCTATTTTTCTTCTGCCATTTTATTCATTATATCTATTTTTATCTAACGTGTGGATTCCACAACTGTATTAGAGTATAATAATCTAATCTTGCAAATAAGTGGAAAAATTGATTCTTCCAAATATGCCAGGGGTCTACAAAATTCCCTATAGTTCTTCATTAAATTACTGAGTGACATATGATAGCAATGAGAATCAATCAATGAAGATAAATGACTGTGACAACTTCAACAATTCTGTACAAATTATTATATTTATATTGAAAGAATTTGGGGACCCTCATAAACTTAAAATAGTACTTCATATTCCTTCATGAATACTTAAAGGAGTTCCTGCTCCTTTTAATGTACAACTTTTCTAAAAATTCTTTTCAATTATTTAACGTTGCGAAGTTACAACAAAATGTATTCAATGAAAACGCATCAATTGAATGATACTCAAAATATTAAAAATCTAAAGATCATAAATATTCAAAATATCACATTCAAAGTATTAAGGCAGATGTAATTACCTTACAATGGGAAGGGGAATCTATGCTAATTTCACATTACAGAGCTAGGACTGAGGACCAGCCTAGAAAAACTAAGACTGCTGTCTACAGCTGTATAAACTAACTCATTTTATCTTAATGCTATATAGATAGCTTCATAAATTTGAGGGAAGAGGAAAGGCAAAATAATATATAACTAGAATATATTTGTTTAAATTTCATCACATACTCTATTTGTTTCAGGGGAATAGCCATGTCAATTCATTTGATGGGAAATGATTCGGTGGTAGTGTTAAATATTATATTAAAACTGTTCAAAATTAAGCGATCTGGAAATTGTATCTAAGTTAATCACTGTTTGCTAAGTATTTTTCTCATTTTTTAAATGCTTCTAAATTATAGTTTATTTTCATGATGGATCTTTACAAAAAATATTACTCACTTGCAAGAGATGCAAGGTGAGGTTGGATATGTATCTCTTTAAGAAGCACTGCTGCAGGAAGGTGAATGGTAAGGTCGCACCAAGCCTCCTCTGGCAGAAAGATGTAGGACCAAGCAGCAGAGCGAGCTCTTCTATGGGGTGGTGTGGCCTGCAAAAGCACCTCAGCTGGTTGGGCAGTAGGACTGCTAGATGTGATTGTACCTACAGAAGTATTTTAAATAAAATAAAAACTTGCAAAAGAAACCCAATAAGGCATCAAGAACTATTCAAACCATAATAATTACACTAGAAAAATTAGCTAAAAACATGAACATTTAATACTATGAATGTACTTAATACATTTAGCATAATTTGTTACAGTATTCACAAAACCTCAGGACATCCAGTCAACTGGCAAGGCGACAAATTCACTGTTAACTGCTGCCTAATTTCTATGCACTAACATGTCAAATGAAAACTAAACTAGCAACAACAAATCTAGCACAGTAATTCTCAAATGATTTAAGTAAAAAACAATGTCCAATACAGGCTTCAGTTTGAAAATAATCACCTTTATTCTAAATTGTCAATATTCATGAGTTAGAAATATGAAAAGAAAAATATAAAAAGAAACTATGTAGAATGGAAAAAAAAAATAACTCTATAAATCTGAAAAAAAAATCTGGTAAAAAAAAGTACCACTCCAAATAAGAAGGAACAAGTCCTTTAAAACTAACATTTACAATGAAAACTGACATAAGAATCTACTACTTAGTTTCATAAATTATGTTCTATTTAAGCTCAGAAATAAAAACAAATTTTACTACTAAAGAACAATTAAAAATTTCCTTCTAATCAGTAGAATGTTTGGAAAACTACTACCTTTAAAATCAATGGCTTGTAATTGAAATGGTGATACTGTAACACAATCAACTTACTTTGACAACTATTTTTGCTTCATACCAGCCAATTAACTACTACTTAAATTCATACCCATAAGATGAAATAACGCTTTTCTTACCCAGGGGTGCAAAGTTATGGATCCCTTCTGCATTGTCAGGCTCAGAAGCTAGTATTCGTGTTTTCAAAGTGCTGTCAACAGCTTTATTCGGACCAGAGTCAAGAAATTTCATAATAGTTGATACCATACTTCTTGCAGTGTTTACAATAGCCCTTGTACTAGTAACCATATTGTTGCAAATGAGCTGAACACCACCTAAATTTAAAGAGAATACTAAATGAAAATTATCTTAACATAGATGATTTGACATTGAGTCAACTTTCACAGAAGACTACAAAAATAAGAACATAATTTACTATCAAATGGTTACACTTAAATGACAGTTTTGTAACTTTGTCTTACCCATATCGTGGAATGCTTTCAAGGCATCACTAGTATCCAGTACTCTCAAAATGAACCACAATAATGGTTCAGATAACTGGCAAGTAGCGAGAGAGCCCTAAAAAAAAAACCATACATGTATACTGTGATTTTTAAAAGGTGATTACTAATTTCCTGTGAATTAGGACAACTAAATTTCTTATTGAATGTAATATTCTTTTACAGTTAATTATTATAAAATGGCAACCTTAACCTAAATCACTAAATACAAAATGTCTGCCAAAATATTTAGGAAATCTTAACCTGAATCAAAAAGGAAGTGAACAGTCTCCTCTCTGAACTCAGCATTTTTTGCATCTGTGTTTACCTACTATTATCATTTTCTACCTGAAATTAATGTGCATCGATTTTGTTTTCAAGTAGACAGTACTTTCATTTAAAACATGTATCCTTCTCAAATATCTTTGTATCTTCCAATGGGGAAATATATATACACATGCAATGTATATTTATGAAAATGATAATTATACACTGACATATAGAAGATTCCTTAAGAAACTGTTTTAAAATCTGCTTTTGAAAAAAATGGTAAATGGACTAGAAATTAAAATAATCACACTGGCTCCTAAAATCTCATTTTTTAAAAAGGAAATTTAAAAAGTAGTAACATTCTAACCTATTTCTCTTTTAAAATTACCCTAACCCCTTTTAACTGAAAGGAAACTAAATATGTAACTTAAGCTTGAAAAAAAATACTCATATTAAATTTTCATATGTAACATCTACGAAGAACATGTTGGTTTTCAACTATGCTATGGTTAGGGAAAAGGAAAGAACTACTTCTTAAGACAATGGAAAGAAAATCTAAAATTTAAAAATATGTTAAACATTTTATTCTTACATCACTGTAGTCATCTTTGACAGTTTCAAGGAAACTTTCCTCTCCAACTTCTACTAGTAATCTATAGTTCTCACCTGCTGACTCCATTCATTTTCCAACATATAACTAGAATACTCTGTCTCTGTCTTACAAATAATTCTCTGCTCCCATTGCTAGTAACTACTTAAATTACTGCAATTGTTGCTGGATTGAACTTACCTGTCTGCCCATATATCCACAGGCCATGTAGGTTAAAATTGGCTGCAGCATCATGTGAACTGTAGAAGCTTTTTTACTAAGTGTTGTCAGTATGGTAAATAATCCATCCCCAACTGATATGGCATCTAACCCACCATGAAAGTTTTCGTGTTTGGTGAGATGTAATCCACTTGCCCCTAGTTTAAATAAAAAGATGACACATTTTTAAAAAGCATATCCTTAAAAACCATAATAATTAAAATAGAGTCTTAAAAGCCATTTTACCCCCAAACCACTGAAGGATGGGTACATAAAAGCTATGTGTGTGTGTGTATACATATACACATATCTAGAAATTAAAATATCTCTCATAACATTCAGTAGAGGATGTTTTTTGGTATCTTTTATAGGAGATACCTCTGTTGTTGGTAACAATAAAGTTGCTCTATTACATGACTGAGGAACATCATTATACATACCAAAAAGAAAAGGAGAGAAAAATAAGTGATACTATTATGTGACTAAACTTCAAAACTTTTAATCAAAAAGATATGGTTGTTTCCCTTACATGAAAAAAGAAATATTAATAAGCAAAAATATATCAGGAATGGATTTTGTCACAATTTACAGAAGTTTAATTAGTTAAAAATATTAACATATTAGCTTTCAAATAGGTAGAAAAGTAAAGCAACAATATGTAAATTTTACATTGATATATGTGTCATAGAAACTGTTAAACTTGAACAAAATTTTATACTTCACTTTTTAAAAAACTGTGAATAAATAAATCTTACTCATTCCCTAATACAAAATTTGATGTGAAATTCTTCATCGTTAAAATGTTAGCGATACGTGACTATAAATTATGGTACCTAACTTACAAGACTGATTTTTTTTCTTAATTCACTACAAGTTATTTTGTTAGTATTTTCCAATTTTTAAAAAATTCACACTTAAAAATTTTCAACTGATTGAAGCCACTCTATAAAAGTTTTCACTAATAAAAATCATTCATGCTAAGAAGTTTACAAAAAAGTAACTCTGCATTATAAAGTAAAAAGAAAATGAATTCATACATTGCTAAAGGAAAGAGATATAGTACTAGAAACAAGTATAAGATTAATATTCTTAATATTAATACGTACCAATTATCATCGCCATGGCACTGCTATTACACAGGCCCAGAGCCGACAAAATCTGGCTCATTATCTGTTGGTTGGCTAACACTAAGTCAGCGACATATGCAGGTGATCCTTGAATACTACTACTGCTTCCATTACCATCTTTGCCTCCTGAAACTTTTTCTTCATCTGAAACACTGTCTGTCGTATTGGTGGTCACAGACACTCTTGCACTGTATTCCCTATTGCCCGAAAGAGGCAGCTGTACTAAAATGTTAACCAGTTTTAACAAATCAAACATGAGTTGATCTCTTGTCATTTCACCACAAACTGCTTTTGCATCACCTGGACGAATGAGGTTGGCAAAGAGTCCCCCAAAGCATGCTCGAGCACCCACTGAGCTATCTGATCCACTTCGAGACATTACTTTGTCTGAGCAAGTGATATAGTGGTGCACTAAAAAAGTGACAGACTCTATCACAGCAGAAATAGTACTAACTGAAACGACTTCAAAATTCTGCTCCAAAGTGAATTCTAAGAGCTTTACTTGGGCATCAAGAGGTCCTTGGCCTGTCTGGAAGGCACCCCTGCAGAAAAAGAGAGAGGATTAAAAATTAATCCATTTTAAATTGTTTTGAAAGAAGTAACCACCAGAATATAAGAAAGCTAAACAATAATTAAACTGCTGGTATTCACTATTTCATTTTGTAGCAAAGAGTTTCCAGCTCTTCCTGAGTCCTTCTTGTTCTTGCCTCCATTTTATCATATAAAATAAAAAATGAATTCCCTTCCAAATAGAAAACTGAAGGACAAGTAAATCAAAGAGATGATTTTGAAGCTACAGACTAAAATAATTATATATCACAAGGCACTCCTCATAATGAATGAGCTCTGGTTTGTTACAACCTCAAATGTTGTTAGTTTAAATATTTCTTACTGATTTTGATTTTCAAAAATTAAGATTCAATCAAGTAATTCTTATGCATCAAAATTGAATGCTCTCAAGTTCTACTTATGCCTAAGAAATAGAAAGCTGGAAAGGTCATTGGCCCCAGCTTATCAATTAAAAAAGCCAAATTAACTCTAAAGTCATAACTTTTCTTGAACCCATCAGAGAGCTAAGGTCAAAAGAGTACCAAAAAGCCTGAAATCCATGAAAAGATAGGCACCTCCTCCAAGAAGAAAGAATATGAGCATTGGCTTTCCTGTCGCAGAATCTGGGAAGTCGAGATGCTGGCAATATACATATGGTTAAGAAGAATTCAGCTAAAATACTTTACAAGTTGTTAAACCCCAGGTATGTAAGGGTGGTAATACTGAACCCCTGGAGTTCATACCCATTCACAGGCATCCTCCCTCACCAACCCCCACACATATCTTGCCCTGTGCATCTATTCCATCTGGCTGTTCCTGAGCTATACTTTATATAACTGGTAAAATAAATAAAGTGTTTTTCCTGAGTTCTGTGAATCCTTCTAGCAAATTACTGAACCTGAGGGGGGGACTGTGAGAACCCCTGAATTTGTAGTCAAATGATACAAAAATGTGGGTAACCTGGGGACCTTGGACTTGTAAGTGCCCTCTGAAGTAAGGACAGTCTTGTGGGATTGAACAGTTAAAACTGTAAACCTGGGCTAACTTTGGATAGTGGCAGAATAGAACTGAACTGTAGGACACAGGTTGATGTCAGATAATCAGGGAAATGGTGTTAAAAAAGACACCATGTATTTGGTGCTAGTGAAAAAACCCCTCAAATACCAATAGCTGTTTCCTACCACTGGAGAGAAGGAAATGCTCTCCTCAGAAATGGCCAAAGATATAAGCCAGAGTTTGGCTGACAAAAAGAAGGAAAAATTTATTGAGAAAGCTCCTTCCCCTGAGGTTCAGTCACAGAGTGCCTGCCAAAGACTGAGGCTGGACACAATATCGGAAAACACCCGCCATCACTAGGAGTCTAGTGAACATTAAGAAACAAGCAAAAGCAGTTGACTGCTAGAGATGGAGCCATGGAGAGAGAGTCCCTCTGTGGTACAAATGTGTAAGGAACAACAAAAGCTAAGGATGGAACAATAAAACTGGAAACCACCCCCTTTACCCTGACTCACATCGAAACAGAAGCTAACTAGATCATTTTGAAGCTGACAAAACACAAAAGGTAACCATAGCAACAATAAAACCAAAGCCAGGTCAAATCTTGAAAAGAGTGATTCAAATCCTCACACTAATCACCCAGTAGAAGAGGCCTGTCCATTTCCAGGCATAAATACTATTTACTTCAGTGTCTAAAAGATATGTGATTATCCAAAGCAAAAATTGTAGGGATGTATTATGTTTACAGCATATGTAAAAGTAAACATATGATACCTACATCACAAAAGATGAAAGAAAGAAACTGTAAATCTACTGCTGTAAAGTTCTTACATTATATGTGAGCTAAGGTATAATAATATATGAAAGCAGAATGTGATGAAATAAAGACATATATTGCAAAGCTAGGGAAAACACTGTAATCAAAATTTCTTTGTTATAAATAATAATACTAGAAACAAAATGAAATTATAAAAATTACTTAATCCAAAAGTAGGCAAGAAAAAAAATTTTTAAGCGAAGAATAGATTAAATAAACAAAACTGGCAAAGTGATACATTTTAGTCCACTAAATCAATAACTACATTAAATGTAAAGTGGTCTAACAGATCAATTAAGAGACACATATTGTCAAACACTTATACAAGAAAAACTGAAAGAAGGAAATAATAACTATTAGAGCAAAATTTAATGAAATTGGAAATGAAAAAATAAAGAATATCAACAAAGCTTTAAGTTGGTTCTTTGAAAATATCAATAATATTATAAACCTCTAGCAAGAATGACCAAGATAAATAGATTAAAATTACCAATATCAGAAATGACAGAATGAATCAAACTACATACTATAAAACATTAAAAGCATAATTGAAAAAATTACAAATAATGAATTCAACAACACAGATGAAATGAACAAATTCCTTCAAGACACAAACTGCCAAAGTTCACTCAAGAAGAAAGAAAACCTGAATAATCTTTTACCTATAAAATAAGTAGAAACTTTTTTCTATTAATAAAAAGAAAACTCCAGACCCTGGTTGTCTCAATGGCAATTACTATCAAACATTTAAATAACTAATAATCCAATTTACACAACCTCTTCCAGAAAACAGAAAAGGAAACACTCATTTTAGGAGTCCAGGATTATCCTGACATAAAAACCAAAGGCATTATTTTTAAAAATGCAAATATCTCTCATAAGCAGAGATTTTGAAATCTTCAACAAAGCATTTGTGCCACCAGGGAAGCAACAAAGCATTAACTACTTAAACAAGCAAGATATAAAAAGGATAATACATCATGACCGAGTGAGTATATATCCTGGGAATGTATACTGATCAACACTTAAAAAAAAAAAAAATCCATGTAATTTATCATACCTACAGATTTTAGAAGAAACAATATATGATCATTTCAGTAGGTGCAGAAAAAGCAAAAAGACATACATACTATTCACTAACCACATGACTGTACAAAGAAAAATCACAAATATATATATAACTTTACGTATAACTATATTTTTGTATCTATGTCTATAGGAATAACTATATCTGTATCTATAAATATACCTACAACTCCTCCCAAATTGATCTACAGATTCACGCTTATTCAGTCACAATGGAGCAGAAGTGTTTTTTTGGTTTGATTTGTTTTTGTTTTTGTGGGGGTGGTGGGGGATCAGTAAGCTGATCCTAAAACTTACATGTAAAAGCAAAGAAAGCAGAATAGCCAAAACAACTCTAAAACAACAAGAACAAAGTTGGAAAATCCACACTACCAGACCTCAAGAAATAATATAAAAATACCAAACCAGTGTGTTATCAGAAAAGAATAGACAAAAACATCAATTCTATAGAGTCCAGAAATAGAGCAAAACAAATATGGTCAATTGATTTTTGGAAAAGGCAGAAAGAGAATTCAATTTAAAAAGGATGTGTTTTTCAACAAATGGTATAGTAACAATTTGACATCATCCACAGGCAAAAAAAAAAAAAAGAAAAAAAAGAACTTAGACCCAAATGCAAAATTTAACTCAATATAACCTACGTGTAAAACCTAAAACAATAAAATTTCTAGAAGAAAGCATAGAGAATCATCTCTATGACCTTGGGTTAAGCAAGGATATTGTTATGAAACAAAAATAATAATAAATAAAAGAAAAAGCTAACAAAATTTCATCAAAATTAAAAGCTGCTTTTTCAAAGATATTGTTAAGAAAATGAAAATATAATCCACAGACCAAGAGAATATATCTGCAAAACACTTATGTGATATAAATGAGTGCCCTCTTCATATGAAGTCTGGGTACTTCTTCTCAACCTATAGTATTAATTGAACTAAAAAGCTGCAGGCTAATTTATACGGATGCCAGACACTTTCTTAAAAACATACAAAGAAAACAAAAGCTAAGAATATATTTGGGCCAATGTTATGGACCCAATTAAAGAAAATGTGCTAGAAAATGTATGAGGTGTGTACAGGGTGGAAGAGGAGCTGGAAAAAAAAATTCTTATTAGTTTTTGAGGCACGTAAACCTATAAATACCTTTACTTATAAAAAAAGATATAAAATAGATTTTTTAAAAAAAGACAGCATGTTATAAACTAAAACAAGATTGCTATTTCTGTAGGAAATGTTAGAGTAAATGCACTGAATTTTCCCATGAAACCTTTTACTGCTAGACCCTACACAGACAGAACTATACTAAAGTCTACATCTAATGAGTGTGTTTAGAGGTCTCACATACAGTTTAAAAAAAAGCCTAGTTAAAAGAAAAATGAACTCCATGGTAACTGGTTTTTGCTTCTTAGTTGGTTTTATTTATATCACACAAAAACCTCAAGTTCATGTTTTCCAAATACACAGATGCATACCATAACAGCATGTTTTTGGTTTTGTGAATCTACTCCTTCCCACACCTGTGCTTCACTGTGTATACACTACAAACAAGTTGAACTACAACCACATTAGTGTTTTAAAATAGTCATAAAGGAGGAAGAAAACAAATGAGGATAGTACTATAAAATTTTCTGCAGCTATGAAAACATACGCCATATAAATTTTTTGCGTTAATTTTTATACTGGTTTCAGGCATTTTGCTACTGATCTATGAAAAATAACTATTATTATGAATAAATTTATTAATTTTATAACTATTATAAATCATACCTTTTTCTGATTTCTAATATTTTCGAACTAATTTTTAAAGAGTGATATAATCTACAAGTGATCTTAATCATTTTCTAACATAAATTTTTAAAAAATTCACTGGCACTTCCACAATGAAATTAAATAATAAATATAGCAAACAGCACCTTTAATTTCTTCCTGATATTAATGGGAAGTTTGAAAATAATCAAACATACTAGACTTTGGTTTGTTCATAATGTTTTTTGTAACTTTAAGATGATACTGTTTCTATTTCGTTAAAAGTTTTATCAGAAAGTAATGTTGGATTTTATGAAATGCCTTAAACTATGACGAAAATGACTCATTAATATGATATATGATATCGAAGCATTCATGCATTTTAAGAATCAACCCATCACGGTCACAGTTTATTCTTTTTAACCTATTGCCTGACTTTGGTAATCAATTTATTTAGGATTTCTGTATGAGATTAGTATTTAATTTTCTTTTTTAAGATATCTTTTTTGGGTTTTATCAAATATAGGTTTCAAATAAAATTGCTGGTAGCTTTAATTCTCTACCTGTATTCTAGAATAATTTAAACAGCTTCAAGTAAATTCCACCTAGAAGGTTTATACTTCCTAACCTATGAACCCGTTATTCCTTTCACAATAGAAGGAGTTCAGGATCTGGGAGAGCCGTAATGAAAAGAAGTGAAAACAACTGGGAAACATACCAATAAACCTTTCCCTCTTAATTCCTAATATCGTCCTGCTTATCTGTTCCCAGATAAACTCCCAACAAATGCTAAGGGAAAATTAATTTGGAGGATTACCTATTGCTTCTATATCAGGAATATATGTAACACCTTGACATTTACCTTTCTGTTGAAAGTATATGAATTAGCTTGAGCAAAAATTCACTGAATATCTGAGGACATGTTGAAGAAAGATGCACTTGTAATCGGGTAAGAAATTCTTGCATAGCTTGCGTAGCTGTTGGACCAACCTGAAGAGAAATGAAATTCTGTTGACAACTGCTTACTGATCCCATCTACAGAATTATTCATTTAAAAAGTATCATCTGTATGCCTTCTTTGGAGAAATGTCTACTTAGGTCTTCTGCCCATTTTTGGATTGGGTTGTCTGTTTTTGTGATATTGAGCTGCATGAGCTGCTTGTATATTTTGGAGATTAATCTTTTGTCAACCTAAATGTCCATCAACAGATGAATGGATAAAGAAGATGTGGCACCTATATACAATGGAATATTACTCAGCCATAAAAAGGAACGAAACTGAGTTATTTGTAGTGAGGTGGATGGACCTAGAATCTGTCATACAGAGTAAAGTAAGTCAGAAAGAGAAAAACAAATACCGTATGCTAACGCACATATAAGGAATTTAAAAAAGCGGTTCTGGGGCTTCCCTGGTGGCACAGTGGTTGAGAGTCCGCCTGCCGATGCGGGGGACACGGGTTCGTGCCCCAGACCGGGAAGATCCCACATGCCGCGGAGCGGCTGGGCCCGTGAGCCATGGCTGCTGAGCCTGTGCGTGCGGAGCCTGTGCTCCGCAACGGAAGGGGCCAAAACAGTGAGAGGCCCGCGTACCGCAAAAAAAAAAAAAAAAAAAAAAAGCAGTTCTGATGAACCTAGTGGCAGGGCAGGAATAAAGACGCAGACGTAGAGAACAGAGTTAAGGGCACGGCGCGGGAAGGGGAAGCTGGGATGAAGTGAGAGAGTAGCACTGACATATATACACTACCAAATGTAAAAAGGACGGCTAGTGGGAAGCTGCTGCATAGCACAAGGAGATCAACTCAATGCTTTGTGGTGACCTAGAGGGATGGGATAGGGAGGGAGGATAGGGTCAAGAGGGAGGGGATATTGGGATATAAGTATACATATAGCTGATTCACTTTGTTGTATAGCAGAAACTAACACAATATTGTATAAAGATGTGGAAAAAAAAATTCTCTTTCCCTGTAGAGAAAAAAAAATAAAAAAGCATCAAACGTTAAGTCAAGAGCCATACGGGTGAAACTTTTCATTTGAAGAACAAAAATATTAACAGTGATAGCAGGAAACCAATTAAGCTTTTAGATCTTGATATACTTATTTTAAATCGAAAATTATAGCTTCTATTGTCAATATTTTTTTTCATTATGGTTTAGAATAACTTATGTTACTTTTATTTGATTCAATACAGAAAAAGACTCACCTGAATTACACAAGCATATCTTTATAATGCTTTCAAAAGCACAAAGAACTTATGTACTGATTTTCACAATCTTCTTAATTATCCCATTTCAAAACAAAAGAACTCAGACTCACGTTAAGTGATTCACAAAAGGTCATGCTTCTAATGACTAGCAGAGCAAATACTAAAGTGAATTGGGGAAAAAACCCTACAAAAAACCCCTTAAAGCTAAAAACGAACCTGTATCTATTTGTAAAAACAATGCTTTCCCAAACTTCTATCTCTTCAATGAAAAAAAAATGATAGTGAGAACCACACCAAGTACCCTGAAGTATGTTTTGGAATGTTATGATCATAAAACCCTAGAGGAGTTTTGGAAAAAACAAAATGCAATGTAATTCTCCAAACCATTTTAAAGTTAACAATTTCTAACACTGAGTATAAAAATCATAACATTCATAACCAAACTACAAAACCAAAGTATCTGAGGAAAGCTTGACCTTCAGTAACTTTTACTTTGCCTTTAAAAAAAAAAAGAGAGGAAGAAACACTACTTTATACAGCGGCATGTTCCCTGACACCTAGGCTCTATCACTAACTAGTTGTATAATTGTGGGCAATGCAGATAATGCATGTTTACTCATATGTAAAATAAAGAAGCTGGAATTAGTGATTTCAGGAATCTTCACATTCCAAATTCATGCAATCTTTATGTGTAATAATCACTTGATAACATGCCTCTACCCCCATCAAAACTCTGGCCCAATCTAATTACAAGTAGTTTGTTCCTTCTCATTTTTTTCCTTGTCTTGTTTATTTTATGATGATCTACAAAAATCAAGTCTATTCAGTATGAGAGTACTGACTAAATGTATCCAACAGAACTTAAGCTCCAAGAAAGGCAGAGACTCGGACAGGGTAACTACTTAAATCCCTAGCACCTAGAACAGCACCTAGACCTAGCACATAGATAAGCACATAGCTAAGAAAGAAAAGATGACAACCTTGCAAGATAATCTTGAATAACGTCCATTGGAAAGATGCTATGAACACTAAATATATTTTATGTGAAAAGAAATATAATGAAGGAAAGACATTTTTTAAAGCAGTACAATATAACAAAAGCTAAACTGATATAAAAGAAATCTCTGGTTAGACTAAAAATGTTTATAAGCTCTGATATATCTTCTTTTTCTGAATTAACAAAAGCAATATTTTTTTTCATTTCAGTTTTGAGATATAATTGACATACAGGACTGCATAAGTTTAAAGTATACAGCATAATGATTTGACTTAAATACATCATGAAACGATTACCACAGTAAGTTTAGAGAACAGCCATCGTCTCATATAGATACAAAATAAAAGAAAAAAATTTTTTTTCTTTATGATGAGAAGTCTCAAGATTTACTCTCTCTACAAGTTTTTGCCTTCTGGCTACCTTCATCCAATTCCCCCAACCCCTGCCTCTGGTAATCACGAATCTGATCTCTTTTTCTATGAGTTTGTGTCTTTTTGTTTTGTTTTGTTTGCGGTATGCGGGCCTCTCACTGTTGTGGCCTCTCCTGTTACAGGCTCTGGATGCGCAGGCTCAGCGGCCATGGCATATGGGATCTCCCAGACCGGGGCATGAACCTGTGTCCCCTGCATCGGCAGGTGGACTCTCAACCACTGCGCCACAAGGGAAGCCCTGTTTGTTTTTGAAGTAAAATTCACCTACAATGCTATATTTGTTCTTGGTGTACAACACAATGATTTGATATTTCTATACATTTCAAAATGCTCACCATAATAAGACTAGTTACCATCTGTCATCAAAAAGATATTGCATTATTATTGACTATACGCCCCACACAGTACACTTTATACTGGTGATTCATTTATTTTGTACCTGGAAATGTGTACCTCTCAATTTCCCTCACCCTCCTTCCCCCACCCCCATCCCCCATCCCCCATTCTGGCAACCAGCTGTTTGCTCCCTGTATCTAGGACTCAATTTCAGTTTTCTTATGTTTCTTCATTTGCTTTGTTTTCTAGATTCTACATATAAGAGAACTCATATAGCATCTGTCTTTCTCTGTTTTCACGTATCGTAATACCTTTAGGTCCATTGATGTCATCTTTTTGTTTTTTGTTAAATAAAATACTTAATAGCATAAAAGAATTAAGTTAGGTGACCTGTCAATCTTGATAATAGAGGTCATTTAACATAACACGTTTTTTTTTTTTTTTGCTGTACATGGGCCTCTCACTGTTGTGGCCTCTCCCATTGCGGAGCACAGGCTCCGGACGCACAGGCTCAGCGGCCATGGCTCACGGGCCCAGTCGCTCCGCGGCATGTGGGATCTTCCCGGACCGGGACACGAACCTGTGTCCTGCATTGGCAGGCAGACTCTCAACCACTGCGCCACCAGGGAAGCCCATAACACATTATTTTAAAAAATTTTTAAATTCCCCAATTTTTTAAATGCTTCCCTAACATTAAGGTTAATATCTGTTTAGAATGTTTCTCAAATTATATAAAATTAACACCAAAAATATATCGCTACATTAAAAAATCCAGTAAAATTCCAAGAGAAAACTTACTACCTGCTATAATTCAGTTTCAGCATAGCTATTATTATATGTAATTCAAAACATTTTATTACATTGATACATAAAAGGCCATCATTTAATGCTTTAGCAATGAAAATTTTATGTATTTAACTGCACTTAAAATTTCCTTTACAAATAAGTTTACTGTATAATCTGGGCCTATCACTGGCTTTCAGAAGTCACATTACCTGTGGACTGTGTTGATTTGTTCCATGTGGACTGGTGCCAGAAAGAAATTTCACTAAAACATGAATCAGGTTTGGATCTGAAACCAGCAGATGGGCAGTACTCTCCTGAGTTCCAATGGCAGTACTGGAACCAGCTATAAAACATTAAAAAAAAAAAAAAGTCCCCAACGAAAGGACCCCGAAACAATGGAAATGCAGTATTTAAAACATCTTTTAATTTCAAAGGAAACTCACATATTCCTGGGAGTTACTAAAAGGATCTGAATCTCTACTGCACTGACTGAGCCTCATTCTCTATTTTCATCTGCCATAAATCTCCTGCCTCTCTCCTAGTTTGGCTGTGAAAAATACCTAGTTTAATGTGCATCTTATTCAGTATACAGTCAAGTGGAAAAGAAATAACTAAATGCTTACTGTCCTTTTGGTGAGCCTATTCTTAGTAATTATTTCCCCCTTCCAGAAATAAAGATCTATTTTTCAGGTAAATTTTAACACAGCCTTCTAAGATAAACTGAAGCAAAACCTATTCATTTTTGCATGTCAGCTACATAAAGGTTGTATACTGTTAACTGATACACAGACAATGCACAAGTTTTCTGAAGTGAATAAAATATCCTTGAGTCAAATCTATCTTCAGTATCACATAGGGATGTTTTCAATCCCATATTTGGAAAATATTATATTCCAAATGAAAAATGAAGTAGCATTTTGATTCTCAGCAATGATTTTAATTAATACCTTTATCAATGTGACGCTGCTTTCTAGTCAATGAAATTAAGCCCAAAGAGAATGGGGATGAAATCCACCCACCTGCTGTCATAACCTACAGATGGAATGAAGATTTCAATTCACAAATGGCTACTCCTTGCTCTCTAATATGAACTTGGATACCTACTTCCCAACAACCTAAGAATGTCAGATAAAATCTAGACCTAAATGTAAAAGTAAAACCAGTAAGCAGTACAGAAGATAATGTATGAGAGTATCTTTGTGACTTTGAGATACAGAAAGCCACAGAAAGCACTAAAAGTTCCTTTCTTAAAAGGTTCAGAAATTAATTTTACTATCTTAATTGGGAAATAAAGGAGTGGGGTGAAGAAAGTAGGAAACTAACAGGACTTTAGAATCTGAGAAGCAGCGATTAGGTTCAGTGAATGTAGGTTTTAGATGTGAAAAGCATACACCGAGGAACCTAGTCATATACGTTCATGAATATTATAATGAATAAATCATTTTTAACTGCTAAGTTACTTTAAAAAGAATAAATAACCAACACAAGACATAGACTAACATTAAATACTTGACTTTGTACTCTAAGAGTAATCAATTTTTAAAAACTAGTAAAAGTTTTTAGAAGGTAAAAATATAATTTGATCTTGTAACTGTAGATAGATGAGAGTATATAATCAAAGTAAAGAAGCACAAAGGGCAAGATACATTAAGAACAACAACAAAAAGAACAAATTCAGAAGAGACATATTCAAATAAAGAATTTTCACAACTATATCACTTCTTGAAAAAATCTTTTTTAAGAATCTCATAGCAAGAATAATAAAGTATATGTCAGAGATTTAAAGGAATAAATATTTGGACTTACGATTAAGCTGCATGTTTGTCATGAGTGTTAGACTATGAAGAACAAGGCACCATGTCCGGAGCAAAGTATTGGGATACCACGCTAACACCGTGAGAAAGCTAGTTATTGATGCTATGTGGAAAAGAGAAAGGGGAAATTTTAATTCAGAAAAAGCAAATGTTTACTAAGAATTAAAACAAAAAGAATAAATTTTAAAACATGACATTATTTTTTTAAATCAATTCACTACCTTGTGTCCTCAAAACATATAAATAGAAGTTCCCCATTAAACATAACTAAAGTATTAGAGAGTCAATAACATTTTATATCTAAGGTTAAAGCTCATCCCATGACAAATAAAATAACATGTCATCACTATACATTTGTTGTCCTTTCCAAACTACAGGCATTTCTACTGTAACACAATTTGTGTTTTACTAAAAATCCTCACATTCTGCAAAGCCAAAAATTGAAAATAATAGGGCATATTGGAAAGACAGGGATGGGGTTGACCGTTCAAAACCAATGTAACTTCACAAAAAAAGCACAAACTAAAACAATAACTAAGTCACCTGCAAGGCCTAAATAAGAAGCACATGTGGCAGGTGGAGAAGCCAAAAGTTATTAAAAATAAACAAACATAATACAGTGCCCAGTTTTTGCCCTTAAAACACTGTGTAGAATGGCTGATTCCAGATCTCAGGCAGGAAATATAGTTTGGAACACCTATGATATTAAAATCTAACAAAGATATAGTTGTGTATTTCACAAAAAACAAAACCAAAAGAATCTAATGAAGCATCATCTTACTGACCACAAACAGCATAATTTCAGCATCAATAAACATAATGATTGTAACAGAAACGTAAGAAATATTTTAAAATCACGAACTTGTACAGATATTTACTAAGGAAACTAAGTGGTCATGATTATAGACTACTTGTGAACCAATTAATTTTTAAATTTAATTTTAAAATACAGAAAATTTCTAGCATTTTTCCTGGCTCTATATAAAAACTGTATCTCCAAAGGGTGACATGATAGCACATGAAAGGAAGTTTCTCTTTATGGAAGTATTTCAGTTAATAAAAAAGGAATAACAAAATTAGACTATCTTCATTTCAAAACTTCCTGTGAACTGCTACTAATTCTAGGCATTAATCATTAGTGTCTATTAACAACATAAAAAAAAGACAACCTATGAAACTGCCTTAAAAAAAAAAACCTCTGGGCTTCCCTGGTGGCACAGTGGTTGAGAGTCCGCCTGCCAATGCAGGGGACACGGGTTCGTGCCCCGGTCCAGGAAGATCCCACATGCCGCGGAGCAGCTGGACCCGTGAGCCATGGCTGCTGAGCCTGCGCGTCCAGGGCCTGTGCTCCGCAACGGGAGAGGTCACAAGAGTGAGAGGCCCGCGTACCACAAAAAAAAAAAACAAAAAAACCCAAAAAACTCAAATCAGATTAAGCTCCATGTCTAATTACCAATTTATAGAAAGTAGAGAGGACATCATAGAGATACAATCACTAAAAATTGGGACCTAGGGAATCTTGAAAGACAAACAACAAACAACTAAACTTTGCAAGGGGATTTAAAAAAAAAAGACAGATTAGAGGAATTAAGAAACATAATTAATTAAAATGTGTAGACTCCATATAGAATCTATTTCAAATATACAAAAAAACTTCTGTAATAGTTTAGACAATTGGAAATTTGAATACTCACAAAATACCTGATGACAGTAAGAAATAATTACTTTTTTTACCCTTCTATTCACTCTTGTTTATGCTTAATGTTTCTCACAATAAAAAAGTTTTAAAAACTGATGGGAGTAAAATTTATAATAATAATCATTAATACAGTGAAACAGAAGGAAACCTAATAATTAAAGTAGGGCCAGCTCTTGCTGAGAGAATGCAGATGTTAAGTAGGACCGTAAGCCAGTGTGGCTGTCACTAAGGCTGACAGGCCATGTGAAGGCCATGCATGATGCACATCTCTAGAGAGAAAGCATCAGGAATAAATGATTTTTACTGTTCTTTAAAAAGATTCCTATAGCCCAAGCTGAAAGCTAGTTCTATTCCTATTGAAGGATATTATTCAAGTCTCACTATTCCCACATTCCTGCATTTGCCAAGAAAAAAAATGAAAGAACACAATTTCTACAAAAAATTGACATCCTTCTCCAATTTACAAATTCCCTAGAGGTATTTCACATTTTTAAAAAAGACCAGTTGCAAAAGAACAGCCTATGAACAAGACAATACTTTAAGGAACTACAATGTAAAGACAAACAGAACATTGTAGATTTTATGTCTGTGTTATACACAGATATAATACAGACCAGAGAATAAGTTTTCTGTTCTCTTTCCTGCAAATTATTAAGTCAGTATTTTAAATATGTTTTTTTCACTACAACATTACAATTCTAATGACAAAGATTAGGTGTTAACCTAATCAATACCTTTTTAGATTGTTTATGCTACGTTAATAACTTTCCTTCTAATAAATCTTACCTTGATTTAATGAAATGACAGGTATTCGATTAGCATTATATAAAAAAATGTCTGCTCCATTTTCTTTGTTTCCAGACGAACTAGAATTCAGACTCAATGTGAGCCACAACTGGAGAAGTGATTCCAACTGAAAAAGAATGTAAATTGACAGAAAGAAAATGTACCTATTAGGAAATACCATTTAAGCAAAAATCTCATGTATGAATCCTTATGATTATGAGTAAATAATTTTTCTGTTAAATACTTCTTCTGGGGACTTCCCTGGTGGTCCAGTGGTGAAGAACCCACCTTACAATGCAGGGGACACGTGTTCGATCCCTGGTCAGGGAACTAAGATCCCACATGCCATGGGGCAACTAAGCCCACGCGCCACAACTACTGAGCTTGCGTGCCTCAACTAGAGAGCCTGCATGCTGCAAACTACAGAGCCCACTTGTTCTGGAACCCGCTCGCCACAACTACAGAGCCCATGCACCCTGGAGCCTGCGTGTCACAACTAGAGAGAGAAAACCCTTATGCCACAACTAGAGAGAAGCCCGTGCGCTGCAATGAAGAGCCCGCATGCCACAACAAAAGACCCTGCATGCCTCAGCTAAGATCCTGCGTGCCACAACTAAGACCCAACACAGCCAAAAATAAATTAAATAAATAAATAATAAAAATAAATGTTAAAGAAAAATACTTCTTCTGGTTACTTTCAATTCAGTTCACAAGCAAACACATCTTAAAATTCTAGATCAAATGAAATTTAACTGAATTAAAATTTATAATTTACCTAATATAAATGTTTTACTAAATTAAAAGACGTGATTCAAGTCTTTAAATGCAGGTGTGTGTATAATATGTAGTTGGAACAAAAGCAGTAAGCTTAAAATCATAAAAGTTATAAATAACCTATCACTGAGGAGCTGGGTTAATCAAAGTATCTCCAACATTTTTTCATCTGAGTATGACAAAGAAATCATCCCTGTCTGGTTGAGACTGATCTGCCCGTTTATTTTCATCTTTTCTAGGCTGGCAATAATGTCTAAAAATACACAATTTCTCCTGAAGTCATACCTGAACGTGATGGACTTGAAGCATGGAAAAAAGTTTGTTGAAACAAACATTTAACATTGGGACAGATGATAACTGTATAATGAGCTGGCTGGATTGGTTTGCTGCTTGTAAACCCCCTAGAAGCGAATCATCTGTTCCAGTGGGAGACTGTGATACTGAAAATTAAACACAGTTATGATTTTATACACAAAGTATCAGGAGAAATGTTAACTAGTTATTAATATGTACAGGTAAGTCAAGGTATGTTTTTTTAAAAATTAAAATTGCATTCTTTAAAATGGTTCAGCATTGTATTATTTGAAAACCTGTTTTTACAACATTACTTGAAAGTTCAAAAGATAATCACCACAAAGAGAAGCTCCCAAATTCATAGGACTTGTCCACAAAGGGAGAAGAACCTTACTCTCTATAAATTTTTATTTTCAATTTTTTCCTAATTAATAAGAGGGAGGAGAAAAGGGAAAGAAAAAAGAATCCTGCCTATTTCTTGAGAAGGTAGTTTTAGAATAACCTAGACTCTAATCCATTGATTCTCAACCTTGATAGCACATTAAAATTGCCTGGGAAGTGTTCAAAAATTCTGATGCCAGGATACACATACCAAACTAACTGAGTATATATTCATGGGGAGCAGAGAAATAAAGGGATGTTAAGAGAGTTTTTCATATATTTAGAAAGTTTTATATTAAAAGGAGAACACAGTTCTGCACAGGAAAATAATCAAAAGATAGAATATATCGAGAAACAGAACACTAGACAAATCTTCTCTTTTTCTCCTTTTTTATATACTTCCTAAGGCAAGAAATACAGAATGCAAACCAAAAGAATTCAATTTAACATAGGAAGATCTAAAAATCCAAATTTCTCTATTGAAATGGGTTGGGAACTTTACTTCATAGGAGAAGGACATGATGTGCTTCCTAGGTTCTAACTAGTATCTCTACAGCTTTACTCACCACCATTACCCACCATGTTTTTATTTTTCTTGGCCTAAGAAAAATAAAAATATCACCATCACGTCAGCACAGCTCCTATGTTAAGATAGACAGGCTGCTATCTAACTATACTCACCTGACTGAAGGGGATCTACCCAAGCCTAGAACAACATCAACAGTCAGCAAACCATGTCCTAACGGCCAAATCTGACAGGCCACCAGATTCCATAACACGGTTTCTTTAATAACCATGCCTATTCATTTAGGTATATATTGTCTACAGCTGCTTTCCTGCTACAAAGTCAGAGTAGACCTGCAACACACCCTGTATAGCCCCAGAAAGCCTAAAATATTTACTATCCAGTCATTTACTACAAAAAGTTTTTCTTCTTTTGCTGTAAATAATTAGGTAGTAAATCCTCTCAATTCTGTAGTTCAATCAGGCCCATTTGGCTATCTTCATTATCTAAGTCTTCCATCTTGGTCTTAAAGGAAGATAAAGATGTTACTATTAAGAAACCCATTTTATCATAAATTTGGATATAATGCAACGAACTCCCAGGCAGCTAGCTATGCAGGCTCCCCCAGGAATTTCATTAACCGCACACCACCACCATAACAAAAAAATGACTCAGGTTTTTGGACTGAACTTATGAGCACTACATGGAGGTAATTTGTTCCCCCTCTGCTCTCCTGATTCATTAATCCTTTGTCTTATTTCTCAACTTCCTACTAACTTAGCAAGGGAGAATTTAAAAATCCATCTTTACTGAGTGCACCTGAAAATAATCAGGAGATGAACTGTTCATGGTAATTCTCTAAGAATGGTGACTTTTACTCACAGGTAGGAGATGTATTTGTTAATGCCTGTAAAATGGAATCTGCTTCTAGGGTTGACATCATTTTCAACATAAGTTCTGCTTGTTGTTCAAGTCCAACTTCTAGACGAGCATCTAGGGCTACAGAAAGCAATTAAAAGAAAAAACAAAACCTATTTGATAATTATTATTCACGTCCTACTTCCTACAATAAAATGTTGACATCTGAACCCAAAACAGGGTGAGTAGTGTATCTTCACATCAGAACAACCTGGCATGGGGTATCAGAGTTACAGCAGGTAACAACATCTGTGCAAAGGAGGCTAGAGATGGGAGAGTAGATATATAAAGAGAGGTAGATCAAGTAAGTGAAGTAATGATAATGGAAGCAAATAAATTAAGAATAATGAGAATCAGGTACCTCACTATCAGAGAAAAGAGAAATATGGAAAAGGAAAAAACTAATATGAAGCTTATGGAGTAGATTACTGTTAGATTAACTGATATATCAATGTGGACTCATGGCATTCTAGACGGATAGACAGACAAATATAGAAATAAATATAAACACAAATGTGTGTACACACTCCCTAGATTTATCCATCAAGAGAGAGTGTGGAACAGCCAAAAATTAACAGCAAGTCTATCTAGCACTCAAATCTTGAATTCTTAATCACATTTCTCCACTAAAAGGTTCTGAAATACCATTTTCATTCATGAAGTGGCTAACTCCCAGTCTGGTGAAGGGAAAGTAAATGATGAGCCTGGGGCATTTTGTTATGCCAGGAAACAGGGAAGCGTTCAAAGAAATATGAAGACATTTCAAAAAGACAGAGACCAGATTAAAGGAGATACCATGTGTCAAATCAGGGACATTTCGAACATCAAAATAAATAATGACAACACTGCGAATGTACTTAATGCCACAGAATTGTGCACTTAAAAATGGCTAAAATGGGTCTTCTCTGGTGGTGCAGTGGTTGAGGTTCCACCTGCCAATGCAGGGGACACGGGTTCATGCCCCGGTCCGAGAGGATCCCACATGCCGCGGAGCGGCTGGGCCCGTGAGCCACAACCGCTGAGCCTGCGCGTCCGAGCCTGTGCTCCACAACGGGAGAGGCCACAACAGTGAGAGGCCCGCATACCGCAAAAAAAAAAAAAAAAAAAAAAGGCTAAAATGGAAAATTTTATGATCTCTTGAATTTACCTCAATAAAAACAAGAAAATAATGATAACAAATTATAACCCACTGAATAAAATAGGAAACCACTGGTCTATTCAAAACTAAGTGAATAAAATAATAACTTTTTAAAAAAAGAATAGATTCCAAGTATTATTCTGCCACTCCAACCCATCAAAACTTTCTTACAAAAGGGAAAAGAATAACTTTTCACTGGAAAATATTGGTAGACATCTCCTTTATCAAGTAATTAAACTTAATGCCACCAGCAGTGGTCTAAATTAAAATCATGAGCCATCTAATAGGATGCAGTAAGAAAACCTGAGCAGTACACTTTCTTGATATTTATGCCAAAAACACATGACCACAATCTAATTGTGAGGAAACAGCATACAAACCCAAACTGAGGGGCATTCTACTGAACAAGTGTCCTATAATCATCAAAAGCACCAAGGTCATGAAAGTTACCTCTGACAAAGTGTGGCAGACTGAATAAGACTAAAGAGATATGATAACTACGGTTGATGCTTGAACGACACAGTTTGAGCCACATGAGTCCACTTATACATGGACTTTTTTCAACAAATATGTACGCACCATCCATAGTTGGTTGAATGCATGGATGCAAAACCTTGGAGACGGAGGGCCAACTGTAAAGTTATACACAGACTTCCAACTGTGTGGGAGTGGGCCCCCCACCCCCACCTTATTCAAGGGTCAACAGTAAATGCAACACACAATTTTGTACTGGATCATTCTGCATAAAGGGCATAATTTAGACATAACTGCTGAAACCTGAATGGGGTCTTAAAGTTACTAATGTTAATTTCCTGATTTTGATGGAATGTGCTTCCTGATGTGTTTATGTAGAAGAAATGTTCTGCTTTGTAAAACAAACAAAATAAAACAAAAAAACATCAGATTACCAACTTACTCCCAAATGGGTCAGGATAACAAATGTTCTCTGTATTAACTTGCAACTTTTCAGTAAATGTATGATTGTTTCAAAATTTAAGAAAAGATTTTATTTTTAAAAAAAGTTATATACTCTATGTGACTAGAAGAGTGCAAAAATAATACTCAACGTGATTTCATTCTGTTTATAAATAAAATATAAATTTATTATTAACAATAAAAATATAAGGAAGCACAATTAATTAAAACCACCAGCAAACCCACACAACTCACAAATATATTTTGCAAAGTGTTATTCTGAGAAACAAAAAATAGACCATAAATAGAAGCTCTTCTAAACTGACTGACACACAGCTCTGAATGACAGTCACTCTCACGGCACCCCTGCAATAATAAACCCTCTCAGCAAACACTCAGGATCAAATTCTCAGGAGACAAAGAATACATAAATTGAGGACTTGTTTTAAGAATAGCTTATGCCTTAAAATATGAACACACACTTACCCTGAGACACTGAAACACTAACTGTCTGTGATCCATTCTTCTCTGTATTTGCTGGTGGCTTTGCTACAGGAATTCCAAGACCTCCTATGTATGGGTTGTAATTGTAGGTGCCATAATCAGCACCCCAATAGTCATACCATGTACTGCTTATTGGCTTAAAAGAATAGGAAAAAACTGTGGTTTATTTTTGCCTCTTCACGAAGAGTGACATATTATTTACATTACCTAAAGTCAAACAGGGCTACAAAATAAACGTTCTCCTTACCCTTTAAATTTCTAAAACATAATCTTAATGATTAAAGGAATGGTTCATAATATTCTCTCCATTTTATCCCAAAATCTAAAAAAACCTTATTTGTTAGACTCTGAGAGGTAATTAACATCTTTAATAAAATCTCTTACACACAAAATGAACCAAAATAAAGTATTAGGGAGGTATCTCCTTTAGAAAAAGTAGCAGCTAACGAAGAAGGAGATTCTGCAATAAACCCAACTTGGATAAGTTTAAATGCTGCTTGAAATGTCAACAGTCCATAACCATACCTCCCATGCTTATTAGTGGTTCTTATTATCATATAAGATAATGTTAGTGGCTATATTAATAAAATGATGTAAGTCCTCCGTATACTATTCCACTAGTTCTATAAAAAATCTACTATAGTACCTAGAGGAATTTAATTTTGAGTAAGCTAAATAATGGGTTATATTAGGTGTATACTTTCGTCTTTTAAGTAATTAATAAACCAGAAGTATAAGATGAAAGGTTTTAATTGCAAAGAATACTCTACTATATCGTACCTTAAAAACTTTGGCTGCAAGAGGATCCTTTTCCAAATCAATATCTAAAGGATCAATGTCAACTTCCATTAGATCCTGAAGTAGCTCAAGATCAATTTCTTTATCTTTTTCCAAAGAGGAAAGAGGAGGTGCACCTTCAAATAATTGAAAGTGATTTTTTTTGGTGGAGTACATAACATAAAATTTAACCATTTTATTGCTTTTAATTACAGAAAAAGTTAATTTACTTATACATAATATATATTTCTACTGATACAAAAATCTCTAAATTTTTATACCTGACAATTAAGCGTAAGTATGCAAAAATATCACCCTATAACACAAAATTAAGAACACCAGTGCAATAATATGTGACTTCCTAGGGGAAAAGACCATATGATTAATCCTTGTTGAATCAAGTTACATAAACTTTGTTGTTAAAAATAATCATTAACCATTTCTAGAATGAACAATGTTATTCGTTTTATTGCCTCAATATGTAATTCATTATATTACATCCAGTAGTTAAGGAAATAATACCAGGTATTACAGTGAAAAGCAAAGATTTCAGTTTTAAGACTGCTATTCACCTCATTTTTCTATCATGAATTGGAAATGATTTTGCTCTCAGATGACTCCAAATTTTTAACTAGCCTTTTATGCCTTACAACTCTTATCTTCCTTCCCTTCCCACCCTCTATTATTCAACATATATTTATAGAATGCCAAGAAAATACTAGCCTGTATTAGGGTCTGAGTATATAAAGATTAATAAAACAAATGTCCACCCTCCAACAAATTAACAGAGGTTCAGAGGTGAGGGTACACTACAGAAATTAAACCAACTACAACGTAATAGGTGCTATCAGAGACAATCTAGAATGTAGGCAGCGCTGTAGGCAGCACCGACGGCAGTCTCCAGCATTGCTGGTGGTAATGGAAAAAGCTTCTTGGAGGAGAGCATGCTTTATGGGAATCTTAGATAAGAAGTTCATCATGCAAACTAGAGAAGAAAGTCTACTCCAGATAAAGGGACTATCAGACAGAAAGGATAAAATCATGAGAGAATCTAAGATTAAGGAATGAGACAGATGAAATGACCACAGCATTGCAAAACAGTCTTCAAAAGTAAGGAGTACACCACAAAGGACTGTACACGCTAAGATACACATTATAGTTTTTGAAAAGGCAGAAAACAAAGAAAGAAAAAGAGAACAAGAGCCTTGCTATCTTTACCACTGTGTATCTTTAACTGTTTTCTAGGTTGTAATTCTTTCAACATAGCCAAATAAGACCATATCAAGATAACACAGACCCTGTGAAAGGATACCATTTTATTTTAATATGCATTCAGAGAATCAAAGCAAAACATACTTATCAGGAAAATAACTGATATGGTTACTAAGGCCAAAGACCTAATATAAAACTTAATTTTATACTTCATTAATATTCTTAATTTTGAAACATGTTTCATTTTCTTAAAAAAGAGCTACGGATATTTTAAGTAAAAAATTTAAAGAATGTACCTGTTATGTCATGTGTCAAAGGTTCATCTATAGTTTCCAGCAACTGAGCTGAAGACTGCTGCAGGGCGTCATCAGAGTCACCAGCTGTTGCACCTACATCATCACTCACTGTTCCTTCCTCCATGGCTTCTGCAGCTACTGGAGCCAGCAATTCTCCTGCAGGTAAGAAGAGCATCCTAACTGCTTTAATAATTAGTAAACAGACATCCAAAACATAGTTTTTCATCCAGTATTGAGAATAGCACGTGTACTCTACCAACCACAAAAGATTCTGAGGCAAATGAGTCCACACCTACCCAAAGAAATGCTAGGGCTCACTGCATTACCTTCAAATGCTATCTAATAGCAAACACAAAATGTGCGATATGAACAAGGAGTTATTATAATCACTTTACACACATTAACTCACTTATTCATCAAAATAACTTCATAAGAAAGATACTTTTACTATCCTTATTTTACAAATGAAAAAACTGAGGAGCAGGGAGTACCTTCCTCAAGTGCACATAAAGAATTAGGAAGCAGCCCACTGCTGGTATTAATAAGGAAGCTGACTAGCTCCAATATCCCTGTACTCTGTAACCTAACTCCTCCATAAAAACTTGCATTTATTACAAGTGTCAACATAATTAAACGCAAAAGTAATTCTAAATGGTTGCTACTGCCATACATGAAAGAGACATTTTATACTTTTGAGGAGCTCACAGTTTCCTTTAAAGACTAGTCAAGCAGCAACAAGCTAATTTTGACATACCTTATTAAAAATAAATCCTAACAAACCTGCTAAAATATCCTGTAGCATACAAGTTAAGGAATATTGAGCCCAAGCACCACCCCAAGATATATCTCCTCTATTGAAGTCAGTTCCAACCAAAAGTAATAGCAGTCTTTCCAGTTGGGGTTCATTCACAATCTCACACAGATGTATAGTTGGCCTCGTGGCATTCGCAATGCGTGCAAGAACCTGTAATACATTTTATAAAATCATACACTTAAATAGCAATTAAATATGTTTTCTCCAAAAATAAAGCATTGAAGTAACTGCTTTCAATGAGATATGCTTTTGATGTCAAAATAATTATTTGATGTAAATGCAAAAGAAATATAATTTCATGGATCAAATATTAAAATCCAGGTAAAAACCTGAGTTGAATAGTTTAAAATAATTTCTATAAGCAATGAATATGCTACAGGAAAGCTTTCAGGGCATTAATACACCCTTCATTGCTATAATCTGACACTCGTTTGTAGATTTCCTATCCTGATAATAATAATTTCCTATCCTAATAGACAAAAGGTAGGCTGTAGATAGACATACCCACATTACTTACATTTCAAATCTACATTAATCTAGTTTTTACTAGGTTAAAAATATACACTAGGGGCTTCCCTGGTGGCACAGTGGTTGGGGGTCCACCTGCCGATGCAGGGGACACAGGTTCATGCCCCAGTCCGGAAAGATCCCACATGCCGCGGAGCGGCTGGGCCTGTCAGCCATGGCTGCTGAGCCTGCGCGTCCAGAGCCTGTGCTCCGCAACCAGAGAGGCCACAACAGTGAGAGGCCCGCGTACCGCAAAATATATATATATATATATATACACATACATACATTAGGTCTCCTAAGAAATAAGTGCCAAAATATTTTTAAAACCTTTCAAGGCACATTAAAAAAAAAACTAAACTGCATAAAAGGAAAACCAGTGAAAGCACTTTTATTTCTCTTAAAAATCAATTAAAAACTGCATTTTTTCTTATTTCTTTTTCTTACTAAGTCTGTATAATTATAAATTATGCCTATTCGTTTACTTACCTTACAAACAAATAATAAGAGATCCGCATGGCATGTAAAATCCATGGAGAGGAGAAAAAGGACAAGTTTCTGGACTACTGAAATACAACGTTCATGGGCCAGGGTAAATGGAAGTGGTTCTATCTCTGGGCTTTCCTTTGTTGTTGTAACTTCTGTGTCTAAATTAGAACGAGACCACTCTGCTGTCCGACGTAATCGAATTAAATCCTTAAAGTGCTGTACACAGAAATTTACAATATTTAAACCACTGTTTATTGAATGAAAATTCTTTCAGTAAAAGTTTATTTATGACATGAAAATATTCACTCAGAAAACTTACAACTTCTAAAGAACAAAATTTTTAGGCAAACCATAAGCTTCAAAAAGTAAGACTATTAAAAACTATACTGACCAATATACCTCATGTCCTATTTTAAAATAAGGTATCAGATACATAACAGAATATCAGAAAGGTGAAATTCTATAGAAAGGCTACAACAGGTCAAATCTAACATTTTAAATAAATATTACCAAAACATCCTAAATATAATCATAAAAGGTGAATGGTAAAGAAACCTATATATACTAAGTACAGAGTATTAATTCGTTTCAAACTCTGATGGAGTAACTGTAATTTCATATTTATAGAAACACAATATGTAAACTTGGTTGCTACATACAAATGTTATCCCCCAAATTTTAAAAAATGTATCATTATTTTTAAAAATTTTACATATAAAGGACACATTAGGAAAACCATATATTTCCTGAGTCCTTTTATCTTCAGTTTACTGGAACACAATTCACTTTAGAAGAAATACACTAGAAAAATACTTTAAGCCCACATTAATCATATATTTACTTGAGTTAAAAGCTACCTTTCCCAAAAAAGGTACATAGAATAGATTTTTGTTGATAAGCAGAATAACAAAGTTTCCTGATCATTACTAAAAATACTTAACTATTCAAGTAACTTAAAATACTAAAAGGGAGAGTGACTTTTCTAAGATAATTACATTAAAAAGTAAAGATCATACCTTTGAGGTCGCCTGCTTTAATTTGGCTTGCTCTACCAGAAGTTTATATGATGATCCTTTGTTGCTTTGTATTTTTTCTTTTTCCATCTGTTCCACCAAAGCCTTCTGTTTTGCTTTTAGTAAGTTAAGTTGCTTAAAAAAAAAAAAAGTTAATCTTATAGTTAACAGTGTTAAAAACAACAAAGTAAATTATTATACTCCTCAGAATCTATACATCAAACTAATGGAATAAGTAATTCTCTGAAAAATCTAGTTTAAACTATGTTGCTGATTTTTTAAAAATCACTTCCAAATTCCAAATAAAAGATCTCCCCCTGTTGTAATTAAGAAGTAATCAATTTCTTACCCATGGGAGAAGGGAAATAACTGGAATACTTTTTTATGTAAGCCACTAATGAGATTGACTGATGGAGTATTTTTTAAACAGAGGAAAAGAGTTATTTTTAAATACATGGGGAAAATTCTTTTATTGTACAATATTCTTAGCTTGGCTTTTATGGGAATCTTCAAAAGTAGAACATTTTTTGGTATGTCTATGTTTTTTATTAATTAAAAAGTTTATTGCAGTAACTGTAAATTCACATGCAGTTGTTAAAAAATAATGCAGAGATCTCTTGTACACTTTACCCAATTTGTTGGTTCAGGTATCCACCACTACAGTTAATACTGTACACCATCACCATCACAAGGTTTTCTCATGTTGTCCTCTTATACTGCCCGCCCTCCTCCCTCCTATCCTATCTGTCCCATCCCTACCCCTGGCAACCACTAGTAGGTTGAAATGAACAAATAGACCAACAAGGAGAAAAAAATTTCTGCCTAGAAAGACCTTGAAAATCTGCTGAATGACAAAACCACTTTGCCATATATCCATTATGCAGAACATTACTCTAAACAGAAAGTCACTAGAACATTATAGCCATAATTATAAATGCACAATTTAGTTAAGAACTTAATCTACCTTTTCAAGGAATATTTCCTAAATTTCTACTGTTGCTACATATTTTTGTTATCAGCAAGAAAAAGAACATTATATTATAAAGAAATATCCATTTGGCTGTTATCTCCATATATGAAGAAAAATATATCATAAATTAAAACCAGCATGCACGTGTATTAAATAATCAATACATGGTATGTGAATGTGAGAACAAATCAGTATTTTCAGAAAATTGTTCCAAAAGTTCTACAATTAACATATACAACAACTGCAATCAAGAAAAAATATAATCTTTATTTTGAAACAACCATAATCTTAATCAACAATTTATATTGCTGTACAAAGACATTTTTCCCCTAACTATCTGAGAATAAGTTGGCAACCTGATGACCAATCACCCCTGAATACTTTAATGTGTATTTCCTAGAAACAAGACCCTTCTCCTACAAACCATAATACAACCACTAAAATCAAAGAAGTAACATCCATGCACTACTAACAACTAACTATTCCTCAGACCCCACTTTTTTTTTTTTTTTTTTTTTTTGCGGCACGCGGGCCTCTCACTGCTGCGGCCTCTCTCGTTGCGGAGCACAGGCTCCGGACGCACAGGCCCAGCGGCCATGGCTCACGGGCCCAGCCGCTCCGCGGCACGCGGGATCCTCCCGGACTGGGGCACGAACCCGCATCCCCTGCATCGGCAGGCGGACTCTCAACCACTGTGCCACCAGGGAAGCCCCAGACCCCACTTTTAAGTTTTGCTAACTGTCCCAAAAATGTCCTTTATGATAAAGCATAAAATAGTAAAATACTGCTAAGAAAAATCCACTGGATCATTCTCTAGGTTTGTTTTCCATCTTCATATCCTAAAGTAAATACAGCAAATATAATCATTAAGTGCTCGATAAATTTTAGCTGAATTTGAAATTTTAGGTGATTATTAGTACCACCTAAAATTAGTTAGGAGTCTCAAATGGAAAAAGGAGTTGAGGGAAAAGCTTCACATCATTTTTCTTGCAAAAGGCCAATAGCTGCTCATAGTTGAAAAATTCAGTAGTAAAACTAAATAATTTATTGCTGAGTTCATATTTTTTAAAAAGCCCAAAAGCTTTCACAAACTTTCAGATCTTAAAGGCGTTCTTATAAAATCTCATTTCATCTTAAATCAATTATACAAATATTTTTAGATGACACACTAGGCTCTATACCGGGTATCAAAGATACAGTATGTATTCCTGTATATACTGTAAGACAAAGAGGAAGACACGTTTTAAAATAAAGAACTGGCTCATAAGAATCTGACATCAGCTATAAACTCAGGTTAATAAAAGAATCCCAACAAAAAAGTATGATAAATATAATGAAAGGAAAAATATAGGGTACATGGGGAACATATTTTATGGGATAATAACTGAGAAACCAGGGAAAACGTCTTTGAGGAAGTGAATGTAAACTAACATGTGAAAAATAAGTTAGATTATCCAAGCAAAACAGTAAATTCAGTAGTTGGTGGGAAGGAGGGGAGGGATGGGGGATAAGCACATACTAAAATCCTGGATGAAAAAACTGGTGTAGGTGGTCCAGGAACCCACATTCAGTATGGCTAGACCAAAATTCAAACCTGAAAGTTAGATGGGCAGATGACAGATATACTAAAGCTATGTTAAGGAGTTTGACTGTCATCCAAAGTTCAACTGGAAACCACTAATAATTTAGAGAAGGAGTGATATGATTAGGTTTGTATCTAAAAGAACTCTGTAGGGGCAGCATGAAAAATGGATTGGACTGAGAAAGAACAAAGGCAGATAGGCCTTCTGACTAGGCAAATGACGGCTGCATTTAGAATGGTAGTAATAGACATGAGAAGAGGTAGACAGTTTTTTGTTTTTTGATGTGTACCATTTTTAAAGTCTTTATTGAATTTGTTACAATACTGCTTCTGTTTTTTTATGTTTTGGTTTTTTGGCCATGAGGCATGTGGGATCTCAGCTCCCAGGGATTAAACCCACCACACCCCCTGCATTGGAAGGCGAAGTCTTAACCACTGGACCGCCAGGGATGTCCCTACAGTTTAAAGGACATTACCAAAAATCTGTAAACTACATATTGTTGCCATCTTACAAATAAGGAACTCAGACTCAAAAGTGTCAAATAATTTCCCTAAATTAACTAGTTCATTAAATATCATACCTAAGGTCTGACGGCAGGTCTATCTCATGCAATGTCTCAAACATTAAAACAAACCAAACAAACAAAAAAAAATACTGAAAATTACCTGTTTATGATGAACTAGCTGCTTTCTTATTTTTCTGGAATATAATCTATCAAGGCTACTGCTGCCTTTAGAAGACCTATTTATGTTCTGGGTGTGCAGATTATTATTAATAAAACTCCACTGGTTACCTACAGGGCAAGGAAAAGTTGTATTAATAATTCTGTTAAATGTGATTTTAAAGTACTATTCACACCCAGAAAACATAAAATGATAAATGTGTCAATAACGACAAAGCAATTTTTAAAAAAATTAAGGAAACCATCATAAAGAAATTGCTAAGAACATCTGACCTTAGAAAAGTTAACCTAGATCCTAAATGACTTTAAGACCACAGTTCTCTCTGCCTCCAATCCTTTCATTAACAGCCAACTTTCTCCACAACTGTTTAAAATTGATCTCTGTACAACACAACTTTGATAATGTCGCTCAACTGTAACAACAACAAAATGCTCACTATTGCCTACTTCGAACTCACATGCTTTTTGTTACAGGGACCCAAAAAAAGGGATACTCAATAACCTGATTTAATGACTGCAAAAATAAAGTTGGATAGTTTAAAAAACATGCTGTGTAGCTCTACTTATTCTCATTTTGGAATGTGTCCAGATTATTCCTTGTCACTCTACTCAGTTCAGGCTTAATCCCATACTTTAACCATCCTCAATGATTTTTTCATGTCTGCTTAACCTAATGACATCTTTTTCTGTTTTCTATTATCCCTCTGTCAAGTCAATTCAAATTCTTCAAGCCCTAAAAAAATGTCTTCTACTAATGTATTTCCATAATACATGAATACTGTAAATAAAAACTAACTCCTCCCATACCATCTGTTACATTCCAACTTTACAGGTAGTTGTATTTAATTGTGTCTTAATTCTACAGCCTATAACTGAGACATATAGCATTTGTTAAAAATATTCCCTGTACATGAAAAGAATTCCCCACCCTATTCTCAAACATAATGTGTACCATAAACAACTGATTCATTGGGCTGGCCAAAAAGTTCATTCAGGATTTTCTGTAACATCTTATACCTATAAAACATCTCAAGTGATCTTTTTTTAATATTATAATCCTAATAATGTATAAAATTCTAAGTTTTAAGGCACTTACTATCTGTATTTACATATTAGATGTAGCTACTTCATAAAGTCTTGTTAACTTGGAAGAGGAGAAGAAAATTTGTCTTGCACTTTGTCTTTCATTTAAAAAATTTTCTGTGCTTTAAGCTTATGGAGAAAGATTACAACTCGCAAAATCTGAGAATTTCTATATCTAAGCATAAAAGTCATTTGTAGTTAATTAGTAGAAACATTTTATAATAGTAAATGGAATGATATACTAAACTAAATACAATAACTCTCCACAGATTTCCTTTTTATAAACTTCACCTATATGTATGTTATTCCTGGTAAAGTTAATTAATATTTTACATAAATTACATACAGCTGGAATCTCCAGGCCAATGCCAGTTCTGGAAAAACTGGGTAGTCACTCAAAATCCCCACCAACAGATTATTATAAACTTCTGATACCTGTCATAAACCTCTCCCTGTCTTTACCATTCAAAGGTTTCTTTGCAGCTGCTGCTTCGTCTTCTACAGTTGCCACATAATCCAGCAACCTGGACACCAGCATAACAACCCAACTGATCATGGGAATATCTAGTACTCCTGAATAGAAATGTGAGGAGAAAAAATAATCAGGTGACTCTAAGAATCCTAATGAAATCTGATAAAATAATTATAAAATTAAGACATTTTATAAATCCAAAACACACCATATAATTATGAACACTAATATTTATAGTAAGCCTCAAAACTGAAACCTATGGCCAAAAATGAAGTAACACATCAAATCAAATGGAAGACTTGACAAATGCTTCTTGGTACAAAAATAGATCCATAAGTGTAGCTTGAATCTAACAGGTAATAAATTATAAACTAGAAAACAAGGTATAAGAAGCTATTCCTCGACTTACAGGTGACTGAAATTTAAAGTCTCTCAAGTTATAATTCATACAGTTTTAAACTATGCTCTAAAGTTTTTATTCCAATAACAATTTTCTTGCTCAAATGAAGCTCATTATCCATGATGAGAACAGCAATGCTGCCTTAAAGCTTAAACACAAGAGTTTGATTTTATCTATGATAGTATAAAAACAACATACCCACAATAATTCCCAAGTTCAAAACTCACATAAAGAAAAGGTAACATATTTTAAAAAAGCAGTAACCATGTGGCAGTCAATCACACGAAGGCTGATCATTCTAAAAAGTCTACATCATAAAAATATTAGTGTGCAGCAAAATGAATAGTAAAATAAGTATTTCAGACTAGTCATTTTATAAAAGCAGTATTTACAGGAATCTTACGTTTTTACTAAAGATCACTAATTTAAATAATACCTTCTGTCCTCCTATGCATGGGTAACTGCGGCTGAAGAGGTGACAGTAAATTATCCAACAGATTAAGTAAGCTTTCTAATACTCCACTATTACTAAGTGATCTCTGACCAATGCAGGAAAGTAACATGAAGACCCTAAAAAAAAAAAAAGATATAAATAAAACAGCCAATATGAATCACTTTAAGTGTTCATCTTAAAAATAATTCACTTTGTAATCTAAGAGAGTAATGATAGAATATCTGGTTATGAGTAAGATTTATATCTGGAAGTATAATGTTAAAATTAGCTCTTTTTCAGCTACTGCTTATATTTTCTAATTTTATCTACAAGAAATCAACTAGAGAGAACTGTATAATAGACTCAAAAATATAAATTTGATACATAAAATAACATGATCTGATAGGAAATATTTGTAAACACAGATCTATACACTCCACAGATTCAGTTAGGAAACTAAAGAATATAGTCCAGTTACATCATGTAGAATCTTCTTCAAAATGCCCTTCACTGGGCATTCCTCAAACAGGAAATTAGTTCATTTCTCCACACTCGGTATCCACATACACAAGATTTCCAAATCTGAACACTGCGGGAAGCATAAGTCACTAATAACAACTTACCCCAATATTTTCTGACCTACCTATCCTGTGGGAAGATGAGAAGTTGCTCTGAATTGTACAGTTCCTGAAGAACATTAGAAAGAAACTGGCCCCACCATCTTTCACCACCACAGAGTTGAACCAGTAGAAGACCAGTATGTAACCGTATCTTTGGGGTTCCACTGATGCACAGGTGTTTAAAAAGCTCTTCACAGGCCTGGGCATGGAATGTACTCTGCAAAACTGCAGGAACAGAGTGTCCTATTACAAGAAAGAAAACAGTAAAATTTCCTAGTTAAGAGCATGCTGTAGTACCAACATCAGCATCCCTAGATAGGCTTTCCTCTTTACCAGCATATTTTTGGTCTATTTATTTTCCTATTCATTTATTTACTCCTTATATGAGAATTTTAACTGTCAAATACTTGGAGAAAAGAAGAATTAACAATTATATCAATTATATTTCTTTTTTTGTGGAGTTCAGTGTATCAGATGGCTGTGTGCGTGCGTGCGCACATTACATCATATATAATAATCAAAAATAGCTCCTGGTTAGAAAATGACAGTTCTGTATTAGATTAGCAATTTATTAACAGTTTTCACCGTTGCACTTTCAAACATTATTTATTGTTTTGCTAGTAACACAATGATATGACACATCAATAGCGGAAACTCAAGAAAAAAATCATCAAAAATCTATTTAAGAGATAGCCTCTCCACCAGAGGACAGACAGCAGAAGCAAGAAGAACTACAATCCTGCAGCCTGTGGAACAAAAACCACATTCACAGAAACAGAGACAAGATGAAAAGGCAGAGGGCTACATCCCAGATGAAGGAACAAGACAAAACCCCAGAAAAACAACTAAATGAAAATAGGCAACCTTCCAGAAAAAGAATTCAGAATAATGATAGTGAAGATGATCCAGGACCTCGGAAAAAGAATGGAGGCAAAGATTGAAAGGATGCAAGAAATGTTTAACAAAGTCCTAGAAGAATTAAAGAACAAACAAACAGAGATGAACAATACAATAAGTGATTCCTACACTAGAAGGAATCAACAGCAGAATAACTAAGGCAGAAGAATGGATAAGTGACCTGGAAGACAGAATGGTGGAATTCACTGCTGCGGAACAGAATAAAGAAAAAAGAATGAAAAGAAATGAAGACAGCCTAAGAGACCTCTGGGACAACATTAAACACAACAACTATCACATTATAGGGGTCTCAGAAGGAGAAGAGAAAGGACCCGAGAAAATATTTGAAGAGACTGTAATTGAAAACTTCCCTAACATGGGAAAGGAAATAGCCACCCAAGTCCAGGAAGCGCAGCGAGTCCCATACAGGACAAACCCAAGGAGAAACACGCCGAGACACACAGTAATCAAATTGGCAAAAATTAAAGACAAAGAAAAATTATTAAAAGCAGCAAGGGAAAAACAACAAATAACACACAAGGGAACTCCCATAACGTTAACAGCTGATTTCTCAGCAAAAACTCTACAAGCCAGAAGGGAGTGGCATGATATACTTGAAGTGATGAAAGGGAAGAACCTACAACCAAGATTACTCTACCCAGCAAGGATCTCATTCAGATCCCATGGAGAAATCAAAACTTTACAGACAAGCAAAAGCTAAGAAAATTCAGCACCATAAAACCAGCTCTACAAAAAATACTAAAGGAACTTCTCTACATGGGAAACACAAGAGAAGAAAAGGACCTACAAAAAACAAACCCAAAACAATTAATAAAATGGTCACAGGAACATACATATCGATAATTACCCTAAACGTGAATGGATTAAATGTTCCAACCAAAAGACACAGGCTTGCTGAATGGATATAAAAACAAGACCCTCCAGGAGGATCCCACATGCCATGGAGCGGCTGGGCCCGGGAGCTGAGTGTGCGTGTCCGGAGCCTGTGCTCTGCAGCGGGAGAGGCCGCAGCGGTGAGAGGCCCGTGTACCGAAGAAAAAAAAACAAAAACAAAAACAAGACCCACATATATGCTGTCTACGAGAGACCCACTTCAGACCTAAGGACACATTCAGAGTGAAAGTGAGGGGATGGAAAAAGATATTCCATGCAAATGGAAATCAAAAGAAATCTGCAGGGCTTCCCTGGTGGCGCAGTGGTTCAGAGTCCGCCTGCCGATGCAGGGGACGCGGGTTCGTGCCCCGGTCCGGGAAGATCCCACATGCCGTGGAGCGGCTGCGCCCGTGAGCCATGGCCGCTGAGCCTGTGCTTCCGGAGCCTGTGCTCTGCAACGGGGGAGGCCACAACAGTGAGAGGCCCGCGTATGGCAAAAAAAAAAAAAAAAAAAAGGCATAAGACCTAAATAGACATTTCTCCAAAGAAGACATACAGATGGCCAAGAAGCACGTGAAAAGCTTCTCAACATCACTAATTATTAGAGAAATGCAAATCAAAACTACAATGAGGTATCACCTCACACCAGTTAGAATGGGCATCATCAGAAAATCTACAAACAACAAATGATGGAGAGGGTGTGGAGAAAAGGGAACCCTCTTGCACTGTTGGTGGGAATGTAAATTGATACAGCCACTATGGAGAACAGTATGGAGGTTCCTTAAAAAACTAAAAACAGAATTACCATATGATCCAGCAATCCCACTACTGGGCATATACCCAGAGAAAACCATAATTCAAAAAGACACATGCACCCCAATGTTCACTGCAGCACTATTTACAATAGCCCGGTCACGGAAGCAACCTAAATGCCCATCGACAGACGAATGGATAAAGAAGATGTGGTACGTATATACAATGGAATACTCCTCAGCCATAAAAAGGAACGAAATTGGGTCATTTGTAGAGACGTGGATGGATCTAGAGACTGTCATACAGAGTGAAGTAAGTCAGAAAGAGAAAAACAAATATCGTATATTAACGCATATATGTGGAACCTAGAAAAATCATACAGATGAACCGGTTTGCAGGGGAGAAATAGAGACACAGATGTAGAGAACAAATGTATGGACACCAACTGGGGAAAGCGGCTGGGGTGGGTGGGATGAATTGGGAGATTGGGATTGACATGTATACACTGATGTGTATAAAATGGATGACTAATAAGAACCTGCTGTATAAAAAAAATAAAGTAAAATTCAAAAAATTTAAAAAATAATCTATTTAAGAAAAACAAAAATAAGGGGAAAAAATGAATTAACCTAAAAACACATTACATAAAAACATCAGAAAGGATACCAAAATAAACAGAACCCAGGAAATATGAATACAACAAAACATGCAACAAAATCACATCAAATATATTTCCGGCCTTTTTAAATACTTAAGTCAAATACAAACCATTGGAAGAGTGAAGAAGGCTGAGCAAAGTGTCCAATAAATATCTGATGATAGTACGTAACTGCTCTGTGGAAGACGTCTGAATTAAATCTTTTGGGTCTGAAGTTTCATTCAACATCCTCCTACTTGCTCCAAGAGCTACTCTGAGCCTCTGCACTGCATTATGAGCCAAATTTAGTTGAAGCTGTAGCTGAATACAGTCCTGATAGGCAGAAAAGACCCTGCTGTCCTCCTCGACGGCCTTGTCTGGCTTTCTCAAAAAGTACTGTGCATTGTTAGCACTGTTGAGAGGAGGAAGATCAATACTTTGCAAAAGAGTTTCTAGTCGATGACAAGCCAAGTTATACCTGTAAGTAAAAAATAAACGAACAAAATAATCCCTGCAATGTTCTCTTTGACATACATGTACGAATACACACTAAAATTAAATCTCTAAAACAAGTTAACACACAACCATTAAAAAGAATTAATCAATGTCAATTCATCAATTGGTAAGTACTAAAAAAAACAGAACTAATTATTTAATCACAATATATTAATGCATTAAACATTATTGTAACATGCTAGTGTCCTACTGCCTTTTTCTCTTTTCCATACACTTATGAAAAGTCATTTCTTGACAAGTATGTGGGAGACATTATAGAAAATATAGGGTTTCAATAAGACTAAAATATATTGCAATTTTCTACTAACCTGCACTGTATATCCTCCTGTAGAGCAACCATCATTGTTAAATGCTGGTCAATTTCTGGTTGGTTTGCAGATTCTCCCTCTCCCCTCAGAGGATCATGCATTAATTTCAGTTCACTCTCCCAAGGCAAGATATAGGTATGACCATAGTAAAATCCTAATGGGATTTTAGCTCTGGCATTTGTACTTCCATAGCGTCCAATGACAGTGATCTGAAATGAAAACTTATAAATATACATAACCACCCATCTACCACAATAAAAATCTGAGTCATGTATTTTAAAGGATAATTATATTATAAATTATAAAAAGATACTTTTGTTTTTATTTTTTAATTGAAGTATAGTTGAATTACAATGTTGTATTAATTTCTGCTGTATAGCAAAGTGATTCAGTTATACATAATTTTTCCATTATGGTTTACCACAGGATATTGAATATGGTTCCCTGTGCTATAAGGATACTTTTAAATTATATGTCTGAATATTTTCCATAACTTATCAGAAACATGGAAGGCGTATCAATTCATTTTCTTGAAGTTCTTTACCTTCATGAATCTACACACTGGAGGTGGTATCAAATCATGAAGAATTAGTGAATGGGTGCTTATATCTGTTGCCACTACCAGTCGCCTCCCATCAACCTCTTCTCCTAATGTCCAAATGTCAATTGACAAGGAGGCCAAGTCTCCACAAGTGGGAATCAATACGTCTGTCAACAGTATTGGTCTACCAAAATCCAAGGTCACAAATCTCCTTGCTCCTATGAGAGATAGAGAGCAACAGCTGACACAAAATACCATGTATCAATTAACCAAAAGACACACTCTGAAACAATCTGGAACATTCATCTTAAAATATGAAATCAACTCACTAAACTACAAACAAGAAGAAATGTTAATAATTCTCATTCAAAAACTGTCTAAAACCTCAATTTATATTAGTTTGAACCCCAAGATTTAAGTAAAAAATATACAAGAATAAGTTTGTTACTATGAAGGCAATCAACTGTACATATAAGCTTATTTTAAAACTTTAGAGCAAAAAAAGGTAAATCAGCAAAAATATAGATTAATTCAATGAAGTACCTATCGGTTTTTCTTTCAGTCATTTGGTCTTTTAATTTTACAACTAAATGTATTTATTACTGATACCAAATTTTATTATTTGATTTTGGTTTTCTTAAGCCTTATTTAACATCTTTTGGAGTTGCACCTTACATTGGGGTTAAGATGTAAAGGACAAGCGTAAGGCTGAAATCACATGTAGTCATTACTACCACACTAAAAAATCTCTGAGGAAGGTCCTCCAATGGAGACAGATAAAACTTACTTACAAACAATGCTTCCCTCCCATACTGACACATCACTGTCTCTTCAGCTCAGTACCAAATGAAGTAGAAGGCTTACTCTTAAGGGCGACACTAAAGAGACAGTATGTCTTTTTTTTGTGTAAGCTCATATATTAACAAAAGAATGATCTGAGAGAAACAGAGGAGCAGATTTGCATCTCTCAACTCACACACATTTCAGGAATAAGCTCAATTAGTGAAACAGCAGGCATTAATAAAATCCTACTTATTTTTCTTCTTTATTGTGTTAGGGGCAGATAGTAACCTTACCAGTTACATTTTACAGTGAAGGAACCCAACTAAATTTAACTTGTAGGACTAGTGCTATCTCCATAGGGCCATTTTAAGGAAAACAAGGCAGTATTTTCCTAAACAGAAAGACTACTGAACAAAAAACATAATTCTCTTACGTGCCACAGTCGAGTCCACAGATAGAAAACCAAATCATAGTGTAAACAACTGCTGACATTTCATAGAGACTGGACAACAACGAATTTCAGTCTATATGCCATGAACACTAATTACTGTTACCAATGAATGATTAGTTGGGCAGAAAACAGCATGTAACACTTTAATTTTTAAAACTCTCTCTTCCAAAGAGGAAACAACCCACTGCAATAAAGCAAATATGGTTCAACTCTTCATATGATGAGAAGTGATACAGTATGCACTATATTCATGTTAATTCCTCCTATAAAACATACCTAAGGACTTCATTAAATTCTGCTGCTGTTCAAGCCCAGAAATAACATTTGGTAGGATAATAAGGCAAATATTGCCTACAGTGTATTAGTAAACATGCTCTAATTAAAAGCAGCTATCCTGATCACAGGTCTGTAGCATATAAGCATGGTAGAAGCCTAAGTAAAATTTGAACTATCCAGAGACCATGAAATGTTAGTAATCCTACTCAGTTATTTTAATTAGCAGTAATTTTGTCAGCTATTCTCAAAAAATGGTTCCAACATTAGAATGCTAGTCTTAATGAATACTTCTTTAAGCATAATTTTTAGTGTAATGGTAATTGATCAGCTACAATAAAGACAGATATTTATGTCAACCATAGTTCAACAGACGAGATTCTTTTTTTTTTAAATTAATTAATTAATTTTTGACTGCATTAGGTCTTCGCTGCTGCGTGTGGGCTTTTCTCTAGCTGCGGTGAGCAGGGGCTACTCTTCGTTGCAGTGCGCAGGCTTCTCACTGCAGTGGCTTCTCTTGTTGCAGAGCACGGGCTCTAGGCACGCGGGCTTCAACAGTTGTGGCTCCTGGGCTCTAGAGCGCAGGCTCAGTAGTTGTGGTTCACGGGCTTAGCTGCTCCATGGCATGTGGGATCTTCCCAGACCAGGGCTTGAACCCGTGTCTCCTGCATTGGCAGGCGGATTCTCAACCACTGCACCAGCAGGGAAGCCCCAGGTAAGATTCTTATACAGAAGAAATCCACTGTTTGGATACAATTAATGAAACCACTCAGCAGCACTCTTCCATTCAACTTGGTAAGCACACAGCTTGAGCCTTATGTAATGTTTATTCTTGGTAAAAAGCACTTTCCCAAGAGCAGATGTGATTTATTTGCACAGGAAAATCAAACTACAAAATATTAAGTCTTCAAAGGGCCAGCAGACAAGGCAAAAAAAATATTTTAAGCAAATCAAAGATTACCTGAATGCATCCGTTCTATAATAATGGACTGGTGAGGGGGAGGCTGAAGAAAATGTGAAGCATGAGAAATTGCAAGGGCTAGACCAGAGCCAAGTGGATTCTAGAAAAGAAAAAAGTATAACTCTATATTGATATCACTCTTGCTCTATAAAAACTAATAACCATAATATAAAGTTAACAAGTCCCATTTCCAGATGTATATTCTGTAACATTAAATAAAAAATCTAATTTGATATAACAAGTTAACATAATAAAACTTTGCTTTCTAAAGTTAGCGTATACATCAAAATACTTTTAAATGTCTAAGCGAACACCTATTTAAAATATAGTAATTTACCATTCTGGACTTGTTGGAATTTTTGTTATGTGCAGCAAGATTGACTGCTGGGGGATCAATAACTGAGCCTGGGAAAAGCTGTGCAAGTTCGGCATTAATCACAACGGAAACTGCTTCATTGGGTGGGGTGAGTGGTGGAGTCATAAAAAGTGGTGTTGTTTTTGGAGTGGGTGGAATAACATCAGATGGATGAATGAAGAATCCAGGGGCTGCCACTGGGTTGGAAGGCACAGAGTTGTGAACAGGACCTACTGCTGATGCTGCGGATGCTGCTGCAGCTGCTGCAGCTGTTGTCTGATGTAACTTGGCTTCCAGCTTCGCTTTCTGTAAAAGAAGTAAAAGCAACAAATATAGACTAATCCTGCCTATCTAAATTGTGGGGAATACTACGTGGGTATATATTGTGAAAATAAACATGATTAACTGTATCCTAGTTCAATAAAAAGGAAATTAAGTAAAAAATGGACTCAACATGGAGTACTTCTATGCTATATATGTGTGTGTGTGTGAGTGTGTGTGTGTGTGTGTGTATAATACACACACACACACACACACACATACTTCCTTAAATATTTGATATAAACTTTCCTGAGTATTTGGGAAATAGGAATTTCTCAAAGCAAAGGCGGAAAGGAACCAGAACAATTAAATGTAAATAAGGAAAGAAAGTTCTCCTCAAAACAAAATATTAACAGGAAATGGATTCTCATGCTGCCTAACCTGATACAATTTGTCACCTGGAACTGTATGAAGTTTCCAAAACATCTGCTATTATTAGTAAATTTTAATTCACGTTAAGTTAATTGGTCTTTAAAATGTTGTTTTAGGTTTTTCAATCCATTAAAATAGTAACTTTTAACTCTTATGTTTGACCAAGAGTGTTTATAAACAGAGTAAAGGATGGAACTTACTTAAAGACTGCAAAGAAAATATCAATTATATTCCCCCAGATATGTATCAAAGAAAATGCATTTATGTAAGTTTTAAAAATTTAAGTATATCACAAAGATGTTACCTCAATTTTTGTAGAAAATGATTAGCTCAGATCGGTCAACCTTTACAAAAATAATGGTCATTTTTACAGTATTTTTTCAGCTTTTGAAGTTTAGAGACAGCATGAACAAAGAGCCAAATAGTCTCCAACCTGTTGCTGAAGCTTCAAAAGCTGCTGCTGTTTCTCTTGCAGCACCTGCAGCTGTTGCTCGGCTGAAGCCATTGCATGAGAGAGAGACTGCAAAGCTACCTGGGCTGCTGAACTCAGGGCTGTCGAAGCTTCCCCAACTGTCCCAGATGATAGTCCACCTACTGCAGGAGTAACCCCGAAGGAACTCACTGGCATAAGACAAGGGGGGAAAAGAAACAGGATGAAGAAAAGGTTCACAGAGAAACATATACAAAGTATATACTACTTTCACACTAAAACTACAGTTAATGTTCCTTTAAAAAATAAGACTCTTTAGAGGAAATCTTAATGGTAAAAGTATATCAATAATAATAGTATTCAAGTATAAGGGATCCAGGAATGACTTTTGATCCAAGAAAAATTAGTATGCTTTTGAGTTTAAAAATGTTGTCAGCATGGAAGAAATTTCATTTAACATGGCTAAACTCTTACGCAATTTGAGCATAAGAAACAGGCTGAGTTTCCTTTACTAAGTTTCTTACAGCAACACCACCTTCTTCTCCCTCCCCTAAAAAGCTCAAACAACTTTCAATTACAAGAACATCATTTAACAAGACTGACAACACCTATTTCCTCATTTAAAGCATAGCCTGGAAAAGAGAATCTTGCCCACAAAGAATATGCAAAGCAATGTTTCCTACCATGTGCTCCTCAGAACACTAAGAAGAGGAGAAGCATGTCAGATGCACAGTCAAATAAGTCTGGCACACACTGCTTACCCATGAACATTACCATCGTTACAGGCCTATGAAATCGCACGAAGTTAAAATTTTTTTACTCCTCTTTTCAATGTTATTCAAATATACAGCATAAAAGAACTTTTTTCCCATGATATATTTACCAGTATCTGTGTAAAACATTTTGGAAAAAGATGAAATAAAAACTTAATTTCATAAACTCACACGATTAATCTTCGACAAAGGAGGCAAGAACATACAATGGAGAAAAGACAGTCTCTTCAGCAAGTGGTGCTGGGAAAGCTGGACAGCCCCATGTAAATCAGTGAAGTTAGAACACACCCTCACACCATACACAAAAAGAAACTCAAAATGGCTGAATATAAGACATGACACCATAAAACTCCCAGAAGAGATCACAGGCAAAACATTCTCTGACATAAATCGTACCAATGTCTCCCAAGGCAATAGAAATAAAAGCAAAAATAAACAAATGGGACCTAATCAAACTTATAGGCTTTTGCACAACAAAGGAAACCATAAACAAAACAAAAAGACAACCTGTAAGAAAATATTTGCAAACGATGTGATAAACAAGGGCTTAATTTCCAAAATATACAAACAGCTCATACAATTCAATAACAAAAAAACAAACAACCCAATCAAAAAACGGGCAGAAGACCTAAATAGACATTTCTCCAAAGAAGACATACAGATGGCCAATAGGCACAAGAAAATATGTTCAACATCACTAATAATTAGAGAAATGCAAAACAAAACTACAATGAGGTACCACCTCACACTGGTCAGAATGGCCATCATTAAAAAGTCTACAAATAACAAATGCTGGAGAGGGTGTGGAGAAAAGGGAACCCTCCTACTCCTACACTGTTGGTGGCAATGTGAACTGGTGCAGCCACTACGGAAAACAGTATGTAGGTTCCTTAAAAAACTAAAAATAGAATTGCCATAAGATTCGGCAATCCCACTCCTGGACATACATCCAGAGAAAACTCTAATTTGAAAAGATACGTGCACCCCAATGTTCATGGCTGCGCTATTTACAATAGCCAGGACATGGAAGCAACCTAAATGTCCATCAACAGACGAATGGATAAAGAAGATGTGGTACATATATACAATGGAATACTACTCATCCATGAAAAAGAATGAAATAATGCCATATGCAGCAACATGGATGGACCTGGAGATTATTATACTAAGTGAAGTAAGAGAAAGACTTACTTATATTAAGGAAAGATAACTGCTACAATAACAACAAATGTTTAGTATGTATTACCTACTACCTTACACTGTTTTAGTTAATTACTACATTCAACAAATGAACCCTGAAGGGCAGGTACTATGATTCTGGTCTTTAGTTGATTAAGTAAAGAATGGCTCAGAGAAGTTACCCTGTAGAGTTACCTAATGGTAGAACTAGGGTTAGAACCAAGGGCTGTGTGAAATCAAACCTAACATGAGGCATAGTGCTAAGCATGGAACTTACATCAACTCATTTAATCTTTGCAATGGCACATGAGTAGGTAATATATTATCCCATTTTACAGATAATGTATCTAAAATTGAGGGAACTATATGGCAGAAACTAACACAACATTTTAAATCAACTATACTCCAATAAAAATAAAAATAAATAAAATAAAATTGAGGGAAGTAATCTGCTCATAAATACCTGAAAAGGGGAGAAAAAAGGTAATCTGACAGCCTATCTTAACATCTAACAATGACTATATTATGCCAGAATTCAAATACACTATTTTTAAAAACTAAGCTATAATCACAAGATTGAAATAACAACAAAACTGTGCATAGCCTCTTAACAATTAAAACTCAACTTAAAAAAAAACCATGATCATTACAGTGTAGCCATCATACACCTCATTTAACTTGCACAAATTCAACTATGTAAGCTTGGGCAAAGAAAGAGCAATCATAACTCATATAAGTTGTGTGCTGCAAAATGAAATCCACTTGCTCCATCAAGTGTTCCACCAAAGCAACAGCAGTTCATTCCAACTCTAGAGGGAAAATTATTAGACTTACTAAGGCATTTATGTTGTACTTGTACTTTAGGGTAATTTAAGTGGTTTTTCAATATTAACCATGTGTATTTTAGCCCTTTACTGATTTTAAAAATCTAATGCCCAAATAATATTTAAAGGAAAATGAGCTAAGTCACAAGAAACACATAAGAGACATAAACAACCCAAGAAAAATAAGTCATCCTGCTACTATAAAACTAATTTTTAAATCTTTTGCACAGTCTGAGTTTTCAATATCATTTTCTATTTTTATACTAAGAGCCTCTAAAACTAGATATTAAAAAAAAGAGGTGAGAACAAGAAAAAGATGACTACCATCACCATTCCTAATCAGTATAAATGCAGGAAGTCCTAGGAAGCATGACAGAGCAAGAAAAAGAAATAAAAGATATAACAACTAGACAAACAACAAAGTAAAAATCTCTTTATTAACAGATGATATAATTGTGTATATTTAAACTCCCTAAAAAAAAAATCCCTAAGAATATACAATCTACAAGAATTAATAAGTTAATATAGCAGTGTCACCAGGTATGAGATTAATATACACAGATCAATTATACTTCTATAGACCAGCAAGAAAAACCTGGAAATAAAATTAAGAAAAATAGCACTTATAATAGCATAAAAAATCAAATAGCTAGGTACAAATCTAAAAAGGATGTGCAAAACTTCTAGTGCACCAAGAACTATAAGACATCACCAAGATAAATGGAATACCTAATTTAGCATAAATATATACTAAAGAATATTACCATGTTAATGGACTGGAAGTCTTAATGTTAAGATGTCAATCCTCCCAAACTGACTTATATTCAAACCCCATATTAAAATACAATAAGTTTTTTGAGTATAAATTATCAATCCAATTCTAAAATTTAAATGGAATTACTGAGATCTAATGTACAGCACATTGATTATAGATCATAATACTGCATTATATACTTGAAAGTTACAAAGAGAGTAAATCTTAAATGTTCTCACCACAAAAAAGAAATAGTAATTCTGTGACGTGATGAAGGTATTAGCTAATGCTATGGAGGTAATCATTTTACAATATATAAATTTTTCAAAACAACACACTGTACACCTTAAACTTGCTCACTGTTATATGTCATTTATATTTCAATAAAGCTGGAAAAAATGGAAATACAAAAGACCCAGAATCTTTATGAAAGAGCACCTTTAAGAAAAAGAATGTTGGTGGATTACACTCCTAGGTATACACTCAAGAGAACTGAAAACATACATCACAATGAACACTTAACACAAAAATGTTCACAGCAGTATTTTTCTTAATAGCCAAAAAGAGGAAACAACCCAAATGTCCATTAACTGCTGAGTAGATAAACGAAATGTGGTACATCCAAAAAAATTTTTAAGTGGTAAATATAAAATGGAATATTATTCAGCTACAAAAATGATGTACTTAGACATGCTAAATGGACAAACCTTGAAAATATTAAACCAAGTGGAAGAACCCAGACAAAAAGGTCATATACTATATGATTCCACATTTATGGGAAATGTCCAGGGTAGGCAAATCCATAGACTCAAAACAGATTAGTGATTGCTAGAAGATGGGGGAGAGGGGAATTGGGAGTGACTGTTAATGGTTACAGGGTTTCTTTCTGGAGTGATTAAAACGCTCTGGAATTAGTGGTAATGACTGCACAACACTATGAAAACTTCATATATAAATTTTCTAAATCTACCAAAAAAGAAAAAAAGTTGGTAGATTTGTACTAGCAGATCTTAAGACTTAACATAAAGTTACAGTAATTAAGACAATGAGGTACTGGCATAAGGCTAGATAAACTGACCAAAGGAACAGAAATGACCCACACAGATAGCAAACACATAATTCTGAAGAGAGGTGACATTGCAGTAGAGTGAAGGAAAGATAGCTTTTCCCCCACAAATGATTACACATCAGAAGAGAGAAAGAGTAAACTAAGATGAATTAGAAGAAAATACCCATAGTAAAAGAAGAGATTTAAAAGTTGAAATTATGTCAGTTATAGTGATGAAGTGTAACATACATGAAATTGGAGATGCAAAAAGAAAGAAGATAAAAAACAGGGCAGAAGCAGTGTTTCAACACTTAATGGCTGAGATCTTTCTAAAGCTGATGGAAGATACGAAGTAAGCATTCAAGAAGCTCTGTGAATCCCAACCAGGATAATTACAACTGAAACCACATGTAGGAAATCATAGAAAAATGCTGAAAACAGAGAGAAAGGAGGTGAAGGGGAGAAATCAAGGAGGGCGGGGGAAGAGTATGAATCTCAAAAACACCTTGAAAACTGACAATGACATTAAAAAAGGAATAATAAGACTGACAAGTGATGTCTAACAAAAACAGTGTAAAGTAAAATGAAAGATTACCTTTAAATAACTAGAAGAAATAATAGCTGGCTTACAATTCTATAACATGTGAAATACTCTTCAAGAATGAAGATGGGGGCTTCCCTGGTGGCGCAGTGGTTAAGAATCCACCTGCCAATGCAGGGGACATGGGTTCAAGCCCTGGTCCAGAAAGATCCCACATGCTGCGGGGCAACTAAGCCCATGCGCCACAACTACTGAGCCTGCGCTCTAGACCCCACGAGCCACAACTACTGAGCCCACGTGCCACAACTACTGAAGCCCGCGTGCCTAGAGCCCATGCTCCACAACAAGAGAAGCCACCGCAATAAGAAGCCCGCACACCACAACAAAGAGTAGCCCCCGCTTGCCGCAACTAGAGAAGGCCCGTGCACAGCAATGAAGACCCAATGCAGCCAAAAATAAAATAAATAAAATAAATTTATTTTAAAAAAAAGAATGAAGATGACATATCTTGATCCAAACAAGCCAAATGTAGAAAGTTATTATTATGATGTTCAGAAAAATTTAATTAAGTACTGAAAATTAGATGATACTATGACATTGATTACACTAATTTATTAGATTATGATAAAGTGCATCATAATAAACCATAGTTAACTTAGATAATTATAATAAAAATGGAATCAGTTATTAAAGAGGACATCTGCATTGTTTAAGATACTATGTATGCGGGGCTTCCCTGGTGGCGCAGTGGTTGAGAGTCCACCTGCCGATGCAGGGGACACGGGTTCGTGCCCCGGTCCAGGAAGATCCCACATGCCGCAGAGCGGCTGGGCCCGTGAGCCATGGCCACTGAGCCTGCGCGTCCGGAGCCTGTGCTCCGCAACGAGAGAGGCCACAACAGTGACAGGCCCGCGTACTGCCAAAAAAAAATAATAAAAAAAAATAATAAAAAAAAAAATAAATAGATACTATGTATGGATAATGGCTGTCATTTATCTAATTTTTCAAGAAATATTTGAAATTTTCCTATAGAAAACTAAGTTAATTCATCATCAGTAGACAAGAACAAAAAAAGTGATCTTACAGAGTTTTCAGACATAAAGAAAAATCAAACCACAGAAAAGCTCAAAAGCAAAGAAACAGAGAAATGAAAATGGAGTTATGAAATAAATCCAAATGAATACTGAATATAAAAACTATAATAATAACCATGGAATTAAAATACATATAAAATTAAGGTACAAAGCCACATTGCCATATAAATTAGAAAAGTGATAGATAATGTTCAATATATTAGCACTGTATGGTAAAAAGAAAAGCAACTGGATTTCTGGATGTCAAGGATATGTGTATATTATGCTCTCTGGGATGATTGCTAAAAATATTATAATAAAAAGTAGAAAAATAGCTCAATAAAAATACAATCACCAATAAAATGGAAACAAAGGAGAAAAAGAAACATCTAACAGGCAAGATGAGAAATCTAATAGAATATATGAAAAACATGGTAGATTTGAATCCAAATATATTACTAAGTATATTAAATGTAAATAAACTAAATACTCCAATTGAAAGAAGGGGAGGAAAAAAGCAACTACATTCTGCTTACAAAAGACATGACTAAAATGAAAGGAGACACTGAAAAGCTGAAAGTAAAAAGCAGGAAAAATATATACCATACAAATAGTAACTAAAAGAAAGCTGATAACTGGTAGAGAAATATCAAACAAAGTAATTTAGGAAAATCAGTCTTAGAGAGAGAGAGATAATACCTAACGATAAAAGATTCAATTCACAAGAAAGATACAACCATTCTAAATTTATATGGTAGCTTCAAAATGTATAAAATAAAAATTGTTGAAACTAAAATAGACAAATCCACAGGTATAATGAAAGGAATTTAACATGCTGATCTTATTAACTAAAAACAAAAACAAACAAAAAAAAAAAGATGAAATAATCAAAGACAGAGAATTTGAAGACCACAATTCATCCAAGTGGATATACAGAGCACACTTCACCAAGTGCAGAGTAAACATTATTGTCAGGCATTATTGCTGATCCTCCGCAATTCCCAATAAATTTTGCAGACTGACAAAGTATTTCTTTTGACCCCACAGCATTTTAAATAGAAATGAATAAGATGATAACTAGAAAATCTTAACATGCTTGTAAATTAAGGAGTGCATTTTTTAACGTTACTTACTAAAGTTGAATATATGAAAACCCTATAAAGCAGCAAATCAACTTCTACAGTCATAGCTAAGAGAATAGTGTATCCACTAGTACTAACAGCACTACAATATAACAACCTAAATGTCACTCAAGAGTACACAAATCAATAGTGGGTCCATAAATTTTGTTTTATTCAGAGAGTAGAATCGTAAACAGCAATGAAAATGAACCAACTATCTATATATGCAATGATATAGGTGAATTTAACAACGATAACATGGAACAGAAGGCTGACCAACAAATACATAAATGCAATTCTATACTATACAGACCCTACTCAATCAGTGTTTAGGAACACGTAGCTAAGAGGTTATACAAAGAAACAAATAAAAACCAAGAAATGATTACTCTAAAAGTTAGGACAATGTTTACCTTTTGGAGAGAGTGAGGGAAAAATAAATGGAAAGGGGGCACGAAGAAATCTTTTTTAGAGTACTGGAAATGTTATTTCTTGACTTGGTGGTCACATGGGCAGTTTGTGTTGTGATAAATTGCTTCACTATACAATTGTTTTCTGCACCTTTCTGTATGCGCATTATATTTCACAATTAACATGTTTCAAAAGAAAAGGAGACAGGAAGCTGAGAGACTACAGTCATCTTCTAGCACCTTATGATCACTAGTCAGGACTCTGCCCTAACATTTAGTAAGTATCCCTCTGCTGGTGGTGGTTTCAATCTGGGTGGAATACAGAGGTGAACGCTTATAAAAGCATAGACTACCTTTGGAAAGACAAGAAACGGGTCCTACTGTACGTTTTACAGGAGTAGAAATGGGTAGGAACATGAGGAAATACTTTTCTTTTTCAAACCAGATCTTTTATGTTTTAAATTTTATAACTTCTGAAAGTATTACTTATTCAAACACATTAATTTTCTTAAAATAAAAAATTAATTTCATGACAGTTCCAAAAAAAAAGTCTGATTTAGAACCAAAGAGTTTTCTGGAAGTTTAATTTCTTGTTATCGCATGTTTCCATACCACTGTAAATATATAAGTTTCTACAAAATGACTGCAATAGTCCAAGAAAACAAACACAAATGAATTTTGACCCTTCTGGCATCTCCATATGAAAGAAATATAAAATTTTATTTTTAAATTAAAACTCTCAGCTACATAAGCCATGAATTTCACTTAGTGGTTACTTCTACATTTGGAAGATACAAGATGATTCTGAATAAAAAGGCACTCAAAGGACTGTTAATTTCCCTTTAAAACACTTTGCCATTCTGGACCCAAGTGCAAGATTAAATTTTTCATGACTTCTCAAGCAAACTATTTTTACTTTCTGTTAGACAGTTGAAGAAACAAAAAGACACCTACTTACAAAAAACCATCAACAGCAGAATTCATTCAAGACAATATTCAAAAACACTTCTGGGACTGTAATATAAATGTAAAACCATATACCAATATTTTTAATTATAAAAACTTCAATTATTTGTGCCCAGATAGAACTAACTGTAAATAAACACTGATCCTACAATGTGAAGAAAAAACACAGAAAGTAAGATATACAGAATAAACAGAAGTTCTTCTCACTGATTATTCATTTAAAACATCAACAACACCATATATTCAACACACACAAATACTGGTTCATATATCCAAAGTTGTTTTAAACTAGCTGAAAAAACAGTATTTCGTCTTCACTCATCTCAACCTTCTCAAAGACATTACCAAATATACCTTTAACTTTAAACGCAAAAAATTACATCATGATGCCAAACTGACCATCAAGACTGATTGCTGAAGGTGGGTAATGAAAATATAGTCTATTGTACTCGTCCCTCTACTTTCGTTATGTTTGATATTTTCCAAATTAAAATGTTTCTAAAAATGCACATACATAAAACAAAAAGATTTAACATAGGGTTCTAGAGGGTAGGAAAAAACCCATGAATAGACTTAGAAAAGAATATGAAACCACTTATGATTTTTCCCCAAAATGTGCCTCCTACCAATAAGTTTCTACTAAACATGACAGCAAAGGAATTTACATATACTATAAACTGATATGTAAATATTGATATATCACTTTATTACAACATAAAATATGTAATAAAAGAATGTATATAATAAGAGAAGGTATATACCAGTAAACGTACTTGCATCATCCCTTTCTATTCTGGTTCCATCACTAGTTGACACACAAGTAAAGTGCAGAGGTTCAACTTCTAGAAGTCCAGTGAGAGATGTGAAACTACCTTCAGCAGCTGTGCAACTACTGACCTTTCCATTTCCTAATACAAAAAAGAGACAAGTTTTATAAAACGTGAATTAACCTTAAAAAGGCAATAGTCATATTGAGAATTATAGCTACTACTTCGATTTTAAATAGAAAGATGTATAAATGCATAAACACAGGGTTTTACACAGGGCTTCAACAATGGACATGGTATTAAGAAAACACACAGATACTAGTCTCCTTACTACAAAAGCAGAGTTGCAGAGAAGCAACCTAGTGGCCATTCACATTAACAAGAAACTATAACAAGTGATTTAGATTTTAAATGAGGAATAGAAGACAAAAGAAAAACAATTAATAAATAAATAAAATAGATTTTAAATGAGGGGAAAAAATAACCAGCTACTTAGATTAGCTATTACTCAATCTGTTTAAGTATGCAAAATATCAGAATACATTCTATGATGTCAACAGTACAAATGACACTTATTAAAAACTAAAAAAAATTCTAAAATATTAGCAAGGTTTATCTATAAATTTTATATTTTGAATATAATATCAATATTCTAGAATGAGATATGCTACCTTATAATCATAAAAAGTTTAAGTTGGCACATGTAGTAGTAAGAAAGAAAAATCAAATGGTCACAACTATGCAAATCATAAAACCACAGTAAGAAGACTGGACAGAAGAACACAAAAGAATTAAGAGTGGTGTATATCGTACAAGGGGAGGAAGAGGGAAGGGTTATTTTTAGTACTTTTCAAATGTTCTAATCAGAGCACTACTTTTAAACAGAATTCTTTAACACACAAAGTAAAACAGAAAGAGAAGATGGAAAGAATGGAGAGATATGAAAAATATCATCAAACATCTGAAGGAATAAATTAAACGCAAGACTAAACTGTCAAAACCTTGTTCTCCAACGTCCCATTGGCACCCAGCATAGGACCTGACACGTGTGTTAAAAAAATATTTATTGAGCACTTATTCAATAGAAGACATGGGAGATACAAGAAAAGGGACAGGCCCTAGTTGTCATGAAATGCATATTCTGTTCAAGGTTACCAGGTATTAATTAATTATACAAATGAACCAAAAAAAATTCCTATGCTTTACTTAAGTTCAAAGGATAAATAAATCAAGGGGAAATCAATCTATGCCAGGGGTAATAAAATACTTCCATGATGAGGTGATGAGACATATGGGAAGAATAAAAGATTTTTATGTCTTTATTTCACTGGGACGGGAATCCAGGCAGAAGAAATGACATGAGTGAAATCCCTTCAGTAGGAAGGAACATGACACATTAGAGAAACTGAAAGAAAAATGTGCCTAGAGGAACATTTCTCAACCCTAAAACCCCTCTACACATCTTTAAAATAATTAAAAGAACTTGAAAATTGAGTTTTCATTTATGTTGGCTCTGTGTGTGTGTCTATACAGAAATATTTATCAAGGTAGAAATTTTAAGATGAGAATATTTTAAACATTAATTAGTATAACAGTAATAAACTCATTAGGTATAAAACTAAATAGCATCTTTTGATGAAAAATGACTGTTATGACCAAGAAAACAAGGAATAATGGTCGTGCCAAGAAGGGCCGCAGCCACATGCAGCCTATTCACTGCACCAGCTGTGCCCAACGCGTGCCTGAGGATAAGGCCATTAAGAAGCTCGTCATTCGGAACATCGTAGAGGCCATAGCCATCCAGGACATTTCCAAAGCGAGTGTTTTCGATGCCTATGTGCTTCCCAAGCTGTATGTGAAACTGCATTACTGCGTGAGTTGTGCCATTCACAGCAAGGCAGTCAGGAATCGTTCTCGGGAAGCCGGGAAGGACCAAACACCTCCACCTGGATTTAGACCTGCTGGTGCTGCCCCACAACCTCCACCAAAGCCCATGTAAGAAGCTAAGTTCTTAAAGACTAAAGAAATACTGCCCCCTGGAAAGACAATAAAATGGAAATTATACTTTAAAAAAAAAACAAAAATAATGAGAATACTGGTGATGTTTTATATTCTTGCAAATCTCTTTAAAATTTGGCTTATCAGAAGGTAGTTGGATTTGCCTATCTGCCTCTGCATTCAATGTATTACAATAGGATGCTCTGGCAGAAATACATGAAGAAACGCCGACCCAATACAAATATGTGATTGGAAAAGAACGGAATATTTTAATAAAGTATTAAATATTCAAAAACTTGGAAAGTGGTAGTTTAGGATTAGTTGCAATACGGTATCTGAAATCTTAAAAAAAGAACTTCTCAAACTCTATCTTAAAAAATCTTAAAAAAAGAACTTCTCTGGGCTTCCCTGGTGGCGCAGTGGTTGAGAGTCCGCCTGCCGATGCAGGGGACGCAGGTTCGTGCGCCGGTCCAGGAAGATCCCACATGCCGCGGAGCAGCTAGGCCCGTGAGCCATGGCCGCTGAGCCTGCGCGTCCGGAGCCTGTGCTCCGCAACGGGAGAGGGCACAACAGTGAGAGGCCCGCATACCGCAAAAAAAAAAAAAAGAACTTCTCAAACCCATGCTTGATGTTGAATCACCATGCATCAATCATAGGGAAAATACTGGTCCACTGCTATATACAGATCTTCCAAATGTTAACACATTTCATCATATAATATCAGAAAATGACATTCACTAATATCATCGTAGGCCATCAGAAAAGTCATTAAAGCTCATTTCAGAGGAAACAAGTTTTCCAAAATTCTAATTTCTGCTTAAAAGTCTGCTTCTAATATTGGCAACAAATACTATCAACTGGATGAATACTGACAGGCATTTTTTATTCATTTTTGAGAAAATACCTGCCAAATAATCAAATCTGAATAAACGTATTTTATCAGTCATTCTTGCAAATAAAAATGGTATACGCCATGAAATAAGCAACTAGTTCAGCTTATAACTCTAACAACTGCACAAGTGCACTTCCTTGAAACAACCATGGTTCTTCAGCATGCAGCAGAAGTGTTTCATGCACACTTCCCATTTCATCACAGAATACTTAAAAGATGCATACTCGTGAGTTCAAAATTTAATAAAATTAACAATTTTTACTGTTTCATCAAAGGTATTTCTAAGTGAAACTGCCATACTTCTTACTCTAAGTGCATGGGGAAGAGCATCAGGCTTTTGCACAATCAGTATGAATGTCAATGCAATGAAAAAAGGCAAGTAACATTGTTTTATCATGAAAACATTTAACCCGTGGACTCCCTAAAAGGATCTCAGGAACCCTGAGGGGACCTATGGACCACACTTTGAGAATCACTGGGCCACAGAAAGAAAACTAACAGGGCAGATCACACAAGATGTTCTATGCTATATTAGAGACTCTGGACTGCACAATTATGGAAAGAAATGAAAAGTATTTTAAGAAGAGACAGAGAATGATCAGATCAGGTTTGCATTCAAAAATGATTGCATTCATTGCATTGTGGAGAATGTATAGAAGTGAGCCAAGAACAGATGCAGAATGACCAGTTAGAAAGCTATTACCGTAGTCCAGGTTCAAAACGACTGTGGCTTAGATCGTAATACTGCGATCGTGGGAAGTAAGAGAATGGGCAGATTTGAAATATATGTTGGTGGAAAAATAGAATCTAACGACAGCCTCATTGTGGAGGATGAGAAAGAGAGGATAACATTCAGATTTCTGTTTTGTGCCATGGATGCCATTAACTGAAAAAAGGAATGCTGGATGGTGAGAAATAAAATGAAGAGACGTTCATATGGAGACATATATCACGACTTCTAAGTCCCTTCTTCTGGGACTATGATACTCTATAATATAGAGCATGGCTGCTCTTGCTTATTTAACCCCCAGGCTTGGCCTGAGCTTTACGGTCCTCTCCTTACGTTCTCTCTATAAGGAATTTCATTCTATCCTAAGGAGTTCAGAAGGCATCTACAGGTCTAATTCTAACCCCTCCTTTGAGTTCTATTCATAATTTGACAAGTCACTTAGATAGAGACACACTGGCAGTAAGGTAGTCAGGAGCCTAAGTCATCAAACAGAGGAGATAACACCAGTATCTAAGGCAGAATAAGTCATTAAAAAGCAAGTAACAGACCAGAAGTATAGTATGACCTCTTTCATTAAAAATGCTCATAAACACATGTAGCAAATAAGTCTAAATAGCTAAGCATTCTGTTAACAATGGTAATCTAAAAGGATGAAGAGGTTAGAGTTGAGACATTTTATGTTTTATTTATATTTCTATATTTGATTTTTCTTTTTGCTTTTTTCACAACTCATAATTTACAAACCTGAGACTAACTCCCAAAATTTACTTATAATTAATGTGGTAATTATCATAGTATATTTACAAATAAATTTTTTAACATTTTGGTTTACTAGCAACACCTGCAGTAAGTTCGGTAAGGTGGAAGAAAACAAAAAACAAAGCGATCATTGCTCTATCTGACAAAACTAGAAAAACACCAAATTCCAGCACCTGAAAAGATTATACAAATAGTGTTATACATTCAATCCTAAAAACATATTCTTTAGAAATGCATACAAGAATACATGTAACATGGTGTACCAAGTTCACCTCAGGAGAGTGTGACAGAAGATGCAGAAAATTATTTTTTCTTTCTGCATCTTTGCTTATTAAAATAAGTATAAATTAATTTTATTTTCATATTTTGTAATATGAAATAACATGTTCTTTGAGTTTATGAACAACAAAGGCACACCACATAAAACTGAAAGGACTACAACAAATAACCAAATTTTAATCTCTTATTAGCATTAACGTCATACTGACATGCAATGAAACACACACACACACAAAAACCAAATTTGCAACCCTTTCAAAAATAACTTCAATATTTTTTGAGGGGGGAGTTAAGAAACAAAGGCAAATAGTTTAATGACTCACGGATACTAAAGTTAAGTTCTAAAAACTTTTAGTTCTCAAAGATAGAATGTAGTGACTACAATCTATTAAAAAATCAATGGTAACTTAAACCCAAGATATAAAATTCAGAAATTCCTTTAATAAAAGACTTTACTACCTGAAAGGACATCTGATAAATCAATTTCATCTGACTGGACACCAATGCTGCTGTTGTATACATTTTTACAAGAAGAGCCACTCATCTCCAAATCAAAGAGGACTGGATCGAATGGTGAACTATATAATCCATATCTGAAAAATAAAATAATGTCCTAACAATTTTCCTGTCAGCCATCTAATTAACAAATTATCTATTTACTTAGTTTTCAAAGCAGTTTTTACACAGGGCAGAAGGAGACACTATTAACTCCTTAAATTCACTGAATCTCAACTGTGTTCCCTGAAAACCTATACTCCAAAAGATACAGTCCAGAGACTCAATAAATGTGATTTCAATTAAGCTGATAACTAATGAACCAAGACAACCTTCATCTGCAGTCTGAATCAACAAAGAGCTATCAAGCACCCCTCCCTTGCCTCAATCATTACATTGACTCAGCAGAAGGTACAAAGGCTTTGAGTAACATCTCATTGAAATCAAGATTTCTAATCTATAAAGATTACAAAAATCCTTGCTTTAAATAAGATACTTCAAATAATGAAGATTAGGCAAGAACTCAAATCTAACCTTTAGCTATTTCTTAGTTCATTATGTTTAAGTTTTAGAAAATCAAACAGCAGATAAAGAATACTAGTTAACGGCAATAAGTGATTTACATAATTTTGCTTACAAAGTTTTAACAACAAAGAAACAAATTACCTTAAGTGCTTCTACCATTAGCAAGATACACCACTTTTAAGTATTTTAATATAATTAGCCCTCTGAATAACCATCTCCAGGACTTCCAAAGTTGTTAAAGGGAATTATTTTCAGAGAAAATAAAGGGAAGAAAAACTTAAGCAAATATATATAATAACAATTATGTGCAAAGGTGGTATCATATCCAAAAGGCCCATGATTAGTCATTTCATAGATTAAAATACCTTGTCTGAAGCAAAGCCTCCATTGGTGTTAGCCTGTCCTGTAACTGTCTGGACACAGCAGTAAGCAGAGATGCACACGCGGTACTGCACCCAGCCAAATCTTCATCTTTAACATAATTCAGTAAGACAAAATACCAGTAGACCGAACCTGAAAACAACAACAACAAATCAGTTGTTTAAATCACTGTTTCTTTTCCTCATTTTTCTCTAACAAAGAGAACTTCAGATTTCATATTTATCAGTATGTCCCCTTTTCCTAGAAGGATTTTCTGGAAATAAAATCTGTAAGGGCAAATTACAAAGAAGGACTAACTCCTTGGAGGACTCTAAGAGGACACTGACAAAGAACTGCAATCATATTTTTTGAGAAGTGTATAGGATCAACTTAGTCGTTTAGGTTTTCAGTAACGTGAGATGACTCTGAGGGACATTCTATAATAGCTAGAAAAGCGGAGATGTCAGGTCCTTCAAGCCATCTTTCCTAAAATACTATTTCTCTGTACTAAAAATTTCAGAACCAGTTGATGGCAGTGAGCTACAAATAATATACTTTAGCAAGTGAATGAAGTATAGTTATTCCATACTGCCAGTTAGATACAGACCAAAGGTGATAGTAAAAGGTGACCATGATGATGTATTTTAAGACTCTAACTTGAGATATCTAACTAAATACATCCCATAATTTAAGCACCCTACCACTAACACTATCCTCAAGAAACTGTTTTAAACACCAGAGACTATTAAAGTGAGCAACCAAGTCCAAAACATTCTACTCTATAAAACAAACAGTTCATAGTCTTAGTCAATATATGTTCAAGGTAAATATAAACAGACATTTTGTCTAAATTAAGGTATTGATAAAATAACCATTTATCATAACTTTGAGCAAACTTTTTTTCTGGTATACCACCAAGATCAAATCCTTGTGGAATATGTTTATCTCATTGAGATAACTTGTTGAATGGTTATTTATAAAATAAAAGACTGTGAGAAATGCCCACAAAAAACTAACACTAGGTAAAGGACAAATCTGTAGCCCTTCATAGTAAATTCCTACCTGATAACTACATTCATTTTTGAATGGCATTTCCACAGTCTTTAGGTGCTGTAAAAAGAAAAAACAACCCACTGGCTCCTTTTAGGGAATCAGAGTTTGCCACAGACCCTACCATTCTCACACAATATGTTTATGAACCATTCTTCTTATTTATGTCATCTCTCTGGCACTTACTGACATTTTAGTTTGTGAACAACCAAGCAACTCAATTATTTTAATGAAGTACAGAAAATGTATGAATTGAGATGACCTGGTTATTTACATAAATCTCCCATTAACTTTTTCCTAAAAATATTATCGAACAGAGAGTATCTGCCTACCCAATCACAATTTAAAACCCCTTAAAAAACAGATAAGCTACAGAAAAAAAGAAAACTAATTGAGAAAAAAAAGAAAGTTACTACACAGCCCCAAGCATACTGTGAGATATTTCCTAAGGCTACAGCTATTTGTGATTGAACTAATTTCACATACCACCAGTTGCTGCTGCAGGTAAGAACGACATATTATCAAGTAAGGCCTTCAACAGAACAGATCCAAATCCTGGTTGACATGGGTCACATTTGCCATTACTGAAAACAATTTTAAAAGAAAAAATTTAAATACATTACTCAAGGTTTAAATCCAACTCTAAACATGGTGTAGTACTTTTAAAATATTTAAAATGTGTTCATACAAATTGGAAGAAAATCTGCCTTAAAGCCCTATAGACATGCAGAAAGATAGTAGGGATTGATTATACTAAGGGTCTTTGTAACTGTTTTCTTACACATTAAACCACTCTTTTTTTTTTTTTTTCTTTACCAAAAAGGGCTAACAAGCAGGTATAGTCAATATAGACTATTAGCTTTTAAACACTTCCTAGATAGTTTCAGGGTTTAGAGAAAATGATCTGCATAACACTACAAATAAGTCTGGTAAAATTATTATGTAACTGGGAACAAGGCCTCAGGTGAACAATCCAAAGACAATCAGGGACAGTAGGAGTGCAAGTGGGGAAGGGATCCCCTTACCAAACTCCCCGAAGTCTTCCTAATAGGCAAAGAAGCCTAGTAGAATTCTTTTATTACTAGATTTATTTAACATGACATTTTGCCCAAAAAAACGCAAATTTTTTCTTAGAATCTCAATAATCCTCATCAACTTTTGAAAATCCTCTTAAGTTATACATATATTCAACAGGGACCAAATAACACTATAGACAAGGTATCCCCTGCCAAACTGCAGGTGCACCTGCAACGTATATTTTCAAATTAAAAAAAAAAAACAGGGGCTTCCCTGGTGGCGCAGTGGTTGAGAGTCCGCCTGCCGATGCAGGGGACATGGGTTCGTGCCCCAGTCCGGGAAGATCCCACATGCCGCGGAGCGGCTGGGCCCGTGAGCCATGACCACTGAGCCTGCGTGTCTGGAGCCTGTGCTCCGCAACGGGAGAGGCCACAACAGTGAGAGGCCCGCGTACAGCAAAAACAAAGAAAAAAAACCAACCTGATACACAAGGCTAGAAATCGTGCACACTTATGGGCTATGCTGCGTCCTGCCTCAAAGAAGCAAACATGTACAATGTCTAAAAGACATTTTCGTGTTTTTGAAAGCAGGCTCTCATTTCCTTCCTTTGAGCTGCAAAACAATAGCAGATGTTTAGGCTCATCTTGAACTTCCAATCATAACATCCAAAGGGCAATCCGTGGTAAATAAAATCTTATTAACCTTCCAAGTCCATTTGAATGTACTCCAGCTAACCAACAAAGAATATCTAACACAAGGCTCTGGGCATGTTCTGTGATTTGGCCATCATCTGCTTTTCTACACAAAGTGTTAAGAAGTTTCTCATGAAATTCTGAAAACTGTAACATGGCACATCGTTGCACTCTACAAAAAAGAATATATAAACACATTAACAACCAAAATAGAAAAGTTAAAACTAAAGCTATTTCAACCTGGTTGGACATATAATGTTTCATTTGAAATCATTACTATCACAATTTAAAAAAAGAACTTTTGAAAATTCCCAAACACTATAAAGACACCAGGGATGAACCAATGAAGTGGAAAGACAAGATATACCATCACTGAGATAAGTTCTTAAGAGAAATGAAAAGCAAATAAAAATTTTCAAGTAAAAGTCAGGATTTAAAAATTTTGTGTATTTTGGTATATTTATTGGAATTCTTCCTTTGTACTCCTATTACTTTAAGAATAGTACAAGAAAATGAGGTTACCTTTCCTTAGAAATTGAAGTTTTCTTAAATCTTCGGATGGTGACTGAGACTTCCTGAAGTAAGTCACAGCCCCGGAGGTTTTCGGATTTACGGGTGCCACTTGCATTTTCATTCTTAACATTAGAGGATTTTTCCTAAACATACAAAAATAAATAACTGAATGAACAAACAAATGAAACAAAAAAATTATTTACTATTAAAGTCTATAAATAAAAGAATATAACTGAATTATGGCTATCAAAACATAAATCTCAAATTAAAATGACAGCTTTCACCCTCATATTCAGTAAATGACTAATTTAGCCCAGAATTATAACAGGGAAAGAAAGACAGACATAGTCGGGCTTCCCTGGTGGTGCAGTGGTTGGGAGTCCGCCTGCCGATGCAGGGGACACGGCTTCGTGCCCCGGTCCGGGAAGATCCCACATGCCGCAGAGCGGCTGGGCCCGTGAGCCATGGCCGCTGAGCCTACGCGTCCGGAGCCTGTGCTCCGCAACGGGAGAGGCCACAACGGTGAGAGGCCCACGTACCGCAAAAAAAAAAAAAAAAAAAAAAGAAAGACATAGTCACTGTTTAAAGGTAATAATCCAATGAATTAAGATTATAAAGCCAAAGTCTTGAGTCTAAGTCCCAGCTACAGCTCTACAAGATATGCGAGCTCCCAATCTCTAAGGTTCACTCACTTTCAACATGAAAAACTGGAGGTAATAACACCTGCTCTGCCTACCTCAGAGTTATTTTGAGGATTAAATCAGATAAAGTACACAGAAGTCCTTGAAAAATTGGAAGACCTATACAAATATAAGATGATTAGTGTTACTGGTACTGCTATTGTTGCTTATGAATAATGATGAGAGAGAAACAAAATCTCTCCAGAGTTCAGGAAAGTCCAAGATCAAACAAGTATGAGGAAACTGCATGATATATAGCTAGTTGTAGAAAATGAACCATGAAAATTAAGATACATCTCTAAAATCACTTCTCAACTTCTGTTCCTGCAGTCTCTCAAATGTTTACAAAACAAACAAACAAACAAAAAAAAGTAGTGAATTATCAGTAGAGGGCAGAGAAACAAACTCTCACACCCAAGGAACTAAGAATAATTATACAGGGAAGTACCTGCTAACAATTATTCCCTACTGAATGTACTTTATATAAGCTAGGTAGTCGGCTTAAAGTTAATTCAAATATTTTCTCCTTGATTATATTTTTTTAACTTGCTGCAGAGAAAAAATACAAACAAACAAAGTGTCTACTGATAAATCAATTATGGGCCATACTACTTCTAACAGTGTGTCAAATCTCAACCACCATGTTTAAAACAGCACGTTACAGTTCAAAATGATACTGTTTCATACCTTGCCTGCTGCAACTTTTGCCAAGAGTGAAGCAAGTGAATAACCCTTGTTACTCTGGTGTTTTAGGGATGGAAGTCTTACTACCGGACGTATACCACCATTACAGATCTCATCTGTTCCTCTTTCATTCACTGCCTTGACATGGATTAAAAATGAACGATATTTTCCTCCTGCCATACCTAGAGGAGTGGTACAGAAGGGGGTAAGTTATTCAATCACCAAAAAATCAAATTGTTTTTTGTCTTCCCAGAGCAAGTTAAATTAACTCCACAAAAAGAAAAATACACTTGGCCAGAATTTTCAAATTACACTGTTTACATACAATATGGCTAAATAACCTTTGGTAGCAAAAGAACAAAAAGCACAGGAGTTATATGAACAGCCTAAGATAGAAAGTTTTGACACCTCGCATGTTTTACCCCAATCAAAGAAGTTATTCATTTTAATAACAGAAATTTTGTGAACTACAGAAAAACACAAAGAAAATACTGTCATTAAAGCACCACCCAAAGACAATGATGTATCGTATGTGTATCCATCCAGTCCTTTAATGCACGCATGCACAGACATACATATGTGAATGCATACATACACATAAGCATTATAGTATTACAGTTGAAAAAGCACAGGCTTTGGAGCCACTACCTGGCTTTAATAATGGTTCTGCCATTTTATTAGGCATGTGACAAATTAACCTCTCCATGGTTCAGTTTCTTCAAAAGTAAATGAGAATAATAATAGTACCTACCTCAAAGGTAACTGAAACACTTATAACTGCATGGCACAAAGGAAGAACTCGATAAATATTGGTTGTTATTATCACTAGCTTCAATTTTATATGGTTTTAACTAAGTTGAGATCATACTATACAATCTATATGTAAAATTTATTGCAAAAATACCCTCAAACTAATATACCCATGAACAAACCATAAGCTGATTGTTGCCTAAGCAGGTATGAAATCCTTCTGTAATTACAAAAGCTACTTTTGTTGTTTTCCACTGATCTGTCTGCCTACTGTGCTAGCGCCACACTGTTAACATTCTTCTTACTGCTGCATTATTCTAGGTTCTAGAATCTAATAAGACCCTCCACCTCAATCTTCTTTTTCTAAATGTCTCTGGCCAATATCATCCTTTTATTCATCCACAAAAATTTAGCAATCATTTTCTCCAGTTCAAAGTTTTAGGAATTTGATGGGAAGAAGAGTCATTTCTACTAAATTCTGGGAAAATTAACACTTTTACATTATTGAGTCTTTTGAAATACATGTTACATAATTTTATCCCCAATTTTGTCAAAGCTGACATTTTAATTTTCATATAAAACTTTCAGTTTCACACTCTCATTCAACAAAATTAACTTATACTCTCAGCAATATGAGAGAAGAGATGTTATTAGTTTTGCTCACCACTGTAACCCAGGATGTGGCCTAACACATCATAAAGTTAAAGAGTCTCATAAAGTTAATGAATGAATGAATAAGATGTAGTCAAGGGAGTACATTCAAACTTGTGTATATACTATGTCTGCAGCTAAAGGTAAGCGTGTGAATAGGGACAAACATTATGAAGGGAATGTACACAAATTAAAATAGTTGTTACTTAGGTGGTCAGATATTTTCTTGGTTTAGGGAAGGATCTCCACACCTTACCCCCCTCCAATTTTACTTTAACAATCAAGGTAAGTGTCTCATTTTTTGGCTTTTTTTATTCACCCCTGAGATACAAAGGTGAAATAAATGTCCTACTACTGCAATATCTAATATCTTACAGATATAAGATATAAAATATACATTAATTATAATTTGTGCTTAAGACACTCAGATCATTACATCTGATACTTTCAAAACTCCTCTATAAAAATCCCATAAGCGAAGATATTATAACAATATACAACACTCTGAAGACACAGGACTTTAAATTGATGGAAAAGGCAAACATGCCAGAACATGATGTCTGGTTATTTGAAGAATTCTGTATGTCATGCTAAGTCATCCTACATTCATCTTCTTTATGCTTTTTTAAAAAGCACTGAGACCTTCAAGACACAGAAAGTAGGATCTGAAGTTTCACATAACAATAATCACTTATGAGAGGAAATTACCTCAGTTACCAGGAAACTGATGGAATCACTAATGAAAAGTCCCCCAAAAAACAATCTTACTTTTCTGAAATCAGTTTTTTCTAATCTACTTTTACAATTGTGGGATTATTTATTCTGCTTTTGTAAAATATGTTACTTCACCTTTAACAAGTTTGGGGCTTGTTAACGTCAACATCCCAGCATGCCCTGATAGATCAAGGCCACTAGCAAGCCATACTGGCCCACACAGAATGTCTTCTTTATGATCTTCTAAAAACGGACATAATCTAAGACCTAAAAAGAAAAATACACATTTTTAAGTTAGCTTATAATTTAAAATGTAATATTTAATAAGCAAATATCCATCCCATTTACATGTAACAGCACCACACAAAATTCCATATTTGAATGTGTTCAAATAAGAATCCACTATCATGCTAAGGAACTATAATCAATTATCTGATATATTATGTTCCTTTTCCACTCCCATATTATTTACATTCACCTTGATTAAAAAAAAAATTATAGAACCATGACATGATTTCAAATCTCAAAATATTAAAAAACAAGAATGCAAGTATTAGTGCAGCTGTGTTCACAGAGATGCGCTGAAAGTTAAAGCATACTGCCAAAGCAGAATTATAGGTTATTTTTAACTGTGTTCTTAAAACCATGTTTTTGCAAGCCATAAGGAAATCTTTGCCCAACATGATGCATTTGGATCACTACTCCTTTTACTGTCATGGACAACAGCTCTGTAATTTAACTCACACTGTGATTCCTCTACATCCATGTGCTGCATTTCTTCATTCAAATCAACCAGGGACGGTTTCCCATTTTGTTCCACTTCAATGTTAAGAGCTGGAGACAAAGGAAAGGTGATCTGCCTATCTACTGCTGTTTCTAGAGGATAAAAATATTAGTAAACTTAATTTTGCTTAATATCAATGATTTATGTGCCTAAAATTCTAAAATTCTCTGTTAAACTGGGAACTGCAGTGATTTTTATCACAGATGCTAAAATGGTTGTTAGGAGAAGAAGAAAATTAGATTCAATTGTTTCATACACTCTTCTCTCTTTTAATGGTGGATATTCACCTGAAGAAATAATCTGCTGGCAACTAAACTAAGAATTCTTACCCTAGGCTACACAGTACTGCACCTGCAGACTTTTGAAAATACCAACACCTAAGTCCTATCCCAATTACATCAGAGTCTGTCATGATTCAAAATAATACACACACACACACACACACACACACACACACACACACAAATACACACGTATATATACAAACGCACATATATACACAAACACATACATACATATTTGTGAAACAGGAAATTTTTCAGGTTTCAATGTTTTTACCCCTGATGTGAAGTAGCCATTTTACTCTTAAATTATCCCCAGTTTTTTAAATTATCCTATTAAGAAGAAAACACTGAGAAATAACATCTAGTTTCCAATATGCCAAATATGTACAATCTATTTTAATAACTCAATACATCAAATTCGGAACTTGTAAGAAAGATAAAGAAAGATGAATGTATTTCTGGCATTACCTTCTGGGTTTTACTAATAACCTTAAAAGAATATGTGACTCCATAACAAAGCTCTTTTCCCAATCAAGTCTCCTCTTAGGAAGAGAAATGCGTTAAGTCTAGTAATGCTAAAAGTGAAACTAACTCACACAGGAACTAACTGCATTTCCCAAGAACCATAATTAAATTACTCAAGTTTATGCAAGTCTGAACAACAATGAGTTACTGAAAAGCTCTTAAATGTTCTCTGGATTAACTTTTCTAAATAGAACCACAAAAAGTAAAGAAGGAAAATACCACAGGGGTGGGGGGGCAAGGAGGGACGTCAAACCTAGACAGCCAAGTTGAAAATTCGTTTTTTTAAGAAACCAACTACAAGATAAAATCTTCAAATGTAAAATTTGATCCATTCTTACCATTGACTTTCCCTAAGCCTGGAGCTTTATTTTTCAGCAGTGTCACTTGTATCTGTGGAATATTGGTGATGTTTGAGTTCAAAACAAATTTGAAGTCCACATGCCCAACCATACAAGCTTTAGGTAGAACCAATTCAAAAACGTGTTCATCCCAGCTGTTGCTGTCAAGTAAGGGAGAAAATAGTAAATAATGCGAAAATCTTTCTTCAGCCGTAACCATCTTACCACTAATATCACCTTTCATACTCTGATTTGCAGCCTCCAACAAAACTTAGTGCTTCCCAATCAGATCAGGAGAGAAGATAAGCAGTTCTACTAAGAAAGATTAAACTTAGGGCAATGAATAATCTTACCTCAGGAATCTCTACCTGCCTTCGGAACTGTACATTCCAAAAAGCCCTTGTTCCCCTAAGTGTGAGCTACTGTGCATCAGAACTATGTGCAGATTCATGGGGCCCACCCTGAATCTAAGAGAGGGGTCACAGGAATCTGTATTTTAAAATAAGAACTTTTTGTATTTCTTATACATGTCCATTCTCTGATTTTAAATTCTACATATATGCTGTAAAATAAAACTCCACTAAATTCCAGATTCATATCCAAATGCCTACTAGGTATCTCAAACTTATCATAAATAAACCCAAATTACTTGATAACTAACTTCAATATCAGTAAAAAGAAATTCCATTTCTCAATCCAAAACATTAGTCATCCTTAACTATTCTCACTCACACCAGATGCTCAGTATATTAGCATACACTTTTCCTTCTACCTCCAAACTATATGTGACCACTCCTCACTTCCTCCATCAACTATCATCATGGTCCAAGTTACCATCAACAGCACCATAATTACCTGAATTACCACAACAGCAATCAAGTTAGAATCCTTGCTTCTATCACTTCTCCCCAATACACACACCACAACCACTCGTAATCTACTACCAACACAGCAGTCTTAATGTATCCTTCTAATATATAAATTATATCGCATCACTCCTACATTCAAAACCATCTAACATCTTCCCATCTCACTCAACATGAAAGTCTCACTATGGCCTATAAAGATGGTCATGATCTGGCTACCAACCATTTCCTTTGATCTCACCTCCTACCACTCTCCTCCATGTTCACTGCACTCCAATAGTAGTGTCCTTGCTCTTCCTAAAATTCATAAAACATACCTCTCAGGGTCTCTGTACTTGCTATTGTCTCCAAATTAATGTCTTCATGGAGGCCTTTCTGAGGGCCCTTATATAAAAAAATATCACACATATCTTCTCTCCTTCTCTCACGCTCACACACATGTACACACCCAACAACTATTCTATCACCATACTGTTTTAACATGCTTCAGAGCTTTTATGACTATATATGACATAGTAGATATCTGCTACTGTCTGTCTATCCCCACCAGAATGTAAATTCCATGAAAGCCATATTATTAGTGCCTTCAAAAGTACCTGCACAATTGGGAGACTGGGATTGACAAATACACACTGCTATATATAAAATAGATAACTAATAAGAACCTACTGCATAGCACAGGGAACTCTACTCAGTACTCTGTAATGGTCTATATGGGCAAAGAATCTAAAAAAAGAGTGGATATAGGTATATGTATAACTGATTTACTCTGCTGTATACCTGAAACTAACACAACATTGTAAATCAACTATACGCCAATAAAAATTTTTAAAAAACAGAAAAAAGGAAAACTCATATTAAAAAAAAAGTACCTACACAAAACAAACATTTAAGTGTTTAGTCACACAATCCACAAATTTATTTAACAAACTAACTGCAATGATGGATTACTCTTAGCGTTTTATCCTACAACTAAGAATATAGGAATTTCTAAAATTAAGGTGACAAATGAAAGGAACAAAGCTGTTAATATGCAAAAGTTAAGAAAAGAGTAACATATATAATAATTCTATGTTGTCTCTAACAAATATATAAGATGAGCTTGGAAGAATGTTTTACCTGTCAGTCTGTAGTTTCCAAGTTCTAGTGTGCTGAGCAGCATCTCCATGATGTTGCTGATGCAAATGCTGAGGATGCCTCCTTTGCTGCTGTTCTTGTTGAACTTCTACCCAGCATGGAGGAACAGTAGCTGAAAACCGTGGAGTCAAAGTCTCAAAGCGGGTTAGCTCCACTAGAGACGTCAAGATGTCAAGGGTAAATGGCTGGTCCACCAATAAATCAACTCCTTAACAATAGTGAATGTAGAATTTGAAATAGGTTTTAAAAAAAGTTTTAATCCATGTTTTTTGTCTAGTCAATTACAACATTCACCAAATGGCCTCAAAGTTAATAATGTAGGCTCAGATACCTATATACAACTAAAGCAACTAGCACTGACTACATAACTAACATTAAGAAAAATCCATCTTGAATATTTTAAATTATAGAAAGGGTACTTATTGGAGAAACCTGAACTCAACCTGTTAGAAGAGCCCTGACTGAGCTTTAACGAGCACCAGGTTAACAAGGGCAACAGAAGTAGTGGTGCTGAAATGCAAGCCTAACTTACATCAGATCAATAATTAACTTTTACACTTTGTCATTTACAAAACAAAATGCTAAACATCTGCAAGCACATAATATCTGCCCCTTTTTACTCTATTAAAAAGTAATTTTTAAGAAGTCAAAGCTATACTGACGGCAAACAAATACTTACAAACCAAAAGCTTAAACAGCATTTTTTCCACTTCTGGGGTAGTTAAGAATACCTTGTATACATACCAGTATTATAAGAGTAACAACCTGCTTCAGAGAGATTAGTTTGCGTTTACAAACATATGTATTCACATCTGTGAAATGCCTAACGTAGAACAAAGCTGAAAAACTGTTGTTCTTATTCCAATTAACAAAAATAACTTTTAAAAAAGACTAAAATATGAAATCTGATAAGTTTACAATAGCTTCACAAAGAAAGTTTACACTGCATTTTATAAAATTATTACAAGTGTACTTCAAATTACATTTTTCCTCAAAGCTTAGAGCTTTTAGAAATCTGACTGAAACTGTATTAAATGTTGTTTGTAAACATTAACAGCATATCAATGCTCCTTCTTTATTTCTTTATAATCTAATTCATCTTTACTAAATAGTATTTTTATGGAATTTATATGAAAACTCTTATTACACCAATACCCTATAAAATATGAAAACATTCAATATGTTAGCTTTTTAAACCAACTTGCGTAGTTAATCAAGACAATCAAGTCTAATTATACATAGCAAGAGACATGAGTCACTTTATCTCAACCAGAGGATAATCTTGCCTCCCCAGGGCCATTTGGATGAGGATAACTGTGGGTGCTACAGCAATCAAGAAGGTAGAAGCCAGAGATACTCCTAATACAGCACAGGACAGTCCTCCCACAACAAAGAATTACCTAGTCCAAAACGTCAATAGTGCTGAGAATGAGAAACCCTGCCTTACGGTAGTAAAGACTGCTATATATTATACAAGTAATCACTAAAATTAAGATATATTATACTAGTAATCACTAAAAGTTTCCCTTTGGTGCAAAGAAGAATGATCAAATGCACAAATATAAGTATTCATGAAGAACAAATACCAACTTCATGTATTATTTGTTTGGAATACATTTGAGTTTAAACACATTTTTTCTTTAAAGATTCATTAAATTTCTTTTAAATGCTAGGTTTGGGGAATAAAATATGGTAAGTGCTAAGAATAAAACATGACAGCACAATGGAAGTACAAAAGGACTGTGGTATAGGGAAAGGATAAGGAAAGAGAGCTTAGTGTAACATATGGAGAGCATGAAACTGAATACACTTAAGAAATCATGAAAAGTTTCCTATAACTGGAGGTTGAGAAAAAGACTAGTTATTAGCCCACAGAGCAAGTAAAGATTTTTAAGCAGGAGTAACAATGCTAACATTACTTCTTTTGAAAAACAAGTTTTGGAGGACAGTAGAGAAGATGGGTAGGAGAAAAGGCAAAAACAACAAACAAAACAAAACCTATCTAAAGGTTCACAATGGGGCAATGAGAGTCTGAATATATCACCCCTGGGAAAGAATATTTTTTCAGCATTTTTATTCCAGTAGTAATGTTAGTAATATTAGCCATTCCACTCACTTTACACTTACTTAATGAACTCTTCTCTTTTTCATATGCTTTGTTGCTCCCTAACTAGACCGAAAGCTCCTTAACGACCAAAATAATGTTTTTACCTCTTAGGTGACTTCACCAAAACTGATCAACCTACCACAGGTTGAGAACCATTTCTTATTCTAATGTTTACAACATTTTCCAACTACTGAAAAAATAGTGATAAACAATAGACAAAAACAAGCCTGGCAACAGAATGTCCACAAGGAAATGAACTCTCTCAAAGTAACCAAGAATTGACTATAAATGAAATAATGTTTAAGATAATATAAGAAAGATCCAGAAAACTTTGAACATCACAAGAATTGCATTTTTAAGAATCATTTTAAAAAGTTAATACCATACCTGAAATGCCAGGACTTGAAGGATTTGATAAAGGTTTGGAACCTTCTGAAGACGGTTCTATTCCTTTAGAAAGAGATCCATCCACTAGTATGTCAGCTTCATCAATATCATCACAGGTTCCTCCAATTTGGAGAAAATGAAGCTCACCACCTACAGTGTAGTAAAATTCCATCAACGTAGGTACATGAAAAATAGGTAAACAGACAAGTGCCTACTACTTAGTTAAGAAACTTAATTTATTTTAATTTCACTCAAAAGGCAAAAAAAGAGGGCTACCAAAGTGACATATCTCTAAGAATTCAGAAATCACACTGTCAAGGAAAATTAAATTTAATGATGAAAATGGCAAATACATAAACATATGTAAAAATAGTTATTTATCTAGTACTTACATGTGTAAGACACTATTTTAAATGCTTAATTCATTTAGTCTTCACAAATAACCTTAAAGTAGGGAGTATAATTGTGGCCACTTTACAGATGAGGAAACTGATGCACTAGCTATGTTGGAATCCACAGCCCAATCTCTTAATCACAGCAGTAACAAAACTGAACAAAGATTCTTAATTTTTGAAGCATTCACAATAAAATGAAATCAAATCAAATTTCTATTTTTCATTATTTCTATCACAGAAAAGAAAATGGAAAATGAGCTTAGCAAATATTTAAGAACAAAAAAAAAACAAGAATATTTGGAGATTCGCTTCCAGAATAATAAGGAAGACAAAAATCTTATTCCTGAAAAGCATCTATAAAGTTGGACAAAACTGTAATTTAAACAGAGTGGGTCAAACGGTGAAAACCAGCAGATATGCTACTACTGCCACAGGGGACTCTGATTTGGAAAGCTTGTCCGCTTAAAGTGGCTCAGTGGCGAAAAGAAGGCCCATCTACTCTACTATCCGAAGTCAGAATCCTGTGTAGGACAAGCAAAACACTAGAAATAACGAGAGATTAAGAAAGAAACATAGGGGGCTTGGTAAACATTCCACACATCCCACATTGATCAGAGGTTGCAAATATGTGCAGCAAAGACCAGATGGGGTCCAAGCCATCAACATATTCTCAGTCAACCAAGTCCCCATGCCTACGTAGAAAAGACCTGAAAGGGCACAAGAGAAAATAAAAATAAAGATAGTAACAGCCAAGGCACACCTGAACACAACCTTACCAGTAAAGGTGTTTCGTCACAGCCAATTATCAAAATCATTGGCTGAATACTAAACTATGTGGACAGAGAGGCAACAAACAAGATACAAGTCTTAAAAATAAAAATCAGAGGGTTTCCCTGGTGGCGCAGGGGTTAAGAATCCGCCTGCCAATGCAGGGGACACAGATTCGAGCCCTGGTGCGGGAAGATCCCACATGCCACGGAGCAACTAAGCCTGTGCGCCACAACTACTGAGCCTGCGCTCTAGAGCCCGTGAGCCACAACTACTGAAGCCCGCGCACCTAGAGCCCGTGCTCTGCAACAAGAGAAGCCACTGCAATGAGAAGCCCACGCACCACAACAAAGAGTAGTCCCCGTTCGCCGCAACTAGAGAAAGCCCGCCCGCAGCAACAAAGACCCAATGCAGCCAAAAATAATTAAGTAAAATAAATACATTTTTTAAAATAAATAAATAAAAACCAGAGGGGGTAAAAAATGAAAGAAATATCAGTGGCTGCTCACTGCAAACGAAACAGATTTCACAGATTTAGGCCAGGTGGGTTACCAAATAACCAATGCAACAACCCCCTCCAAAGGGGGGTAAATCATAGTCCAGAGTTTCTACAACATTATTTAAAATGTCTAGTATTAAATTAAAAATTATAAAACATGTGAAGAGTGACACATGCTCAAGAAAAACAAAATCAATGAGAAATATCTCTGAGCACCCATATTTAGATTTAGCAGACAAATACTTCAAAGAAGCTATTGTAAATATTTTATAGAATAAAAGGAAACCAGGTATAGAGAATTAGAAGAACGAACGGTGAAAATGACTCAACAAATAAAGAATCTCAACAAAAAAAAAGAAATTATTTTAAAAGAACAAAAGGGAAATCCTAGAGTTGAAAAGTATCTAAAATGAAAAAGTTCACTAGAGACTCAATGCAGATTTGAGATGACAGGAGAAGGAATCAGTGAAATAAAAACAGATCAATAGTTGTGTGTTATATATGAAAGTTGTTAAGAGTAAATCCTAAGAGTTCTCATCAAAAAATAATAATAATAGGGAATTCCCTTGTGGTCCAGTGGTTAGGGCTCCACACTTCCACTGCATGGGGCACAGGTTCGATCCCTGGTGGGGGAAGTAAAATCCCACATGCCATAGGGTGTGGCCAAAAAAAAAAAAATTAACTTACAACATTAATTGTAGATTTTTATCAAAAGACTCAATGTTTCTCCATGAGAGTCTTATGCTATTTGAATATACTCACAAGACAGAGTCAAATCCATTTGATTTACAGTCTACAGTGCTTTTCAAAAATCTACTTTATGGACTGTCATACATACATTTTAAAACATCAACTTTTCTGTCCTCTTTATTGTTATTAATCTCATCTTTTCAAATGCATCTTGATCAGTCAACCCTTAAAGAACTGGGGGATAATTTTTAAAGTGGTTAACTTCTCAGGCTTTCTCTTGCCCTTCAATTCATCTAAATAAATTCCATTACATGAGATCACTTCCTAGAAATTTTCATTGTCCAAACTCCATGAAAACATTAATCTATTTCATAGCTTAAATACTATTTCTCCTCTGAATCGCCAAAAGCTATCTCATCAAATAAATCAAATCATTAAACTCTGATTGCGTTTGTGGAAACTACTAGTATCTTATGAATATGTGCCCTGGGACCAGGTAACTCAGGTTCCAAACCCAGCTCCACTTCCAGATGGCCTACAGCAAATTATATTGTTTTCATTTTTTAAATCTTTCAGATTAAAATATTCCAAAAAATTCAACGTATGGGTGTTCTGCTTTTATTACATTGTGGCAGTTTAATGTAGTTTAAGCACTCTGATGACAGACTGCCCAGGTCTGAACGCTGACTCTGTCATTTATTAGCTCTGTGACTTAGGCAAGTTACTTAACCTCTTTCCCTCGGTTTCCTTATCTGTAAAATGGAGACAATAACAGTACATAACTCATAAAGTTGGTGTGATGACTAAACAAATTAACAGAGGTAAAACTCTCACAGAAATGAACTGGCATATACATGATTAATAAGCTCAATTTATCCTTGACACCACATAGTATTTTAATGGTTTTTCTGAAAGTTCTATTATTCTAAAATTATTCTACACTGCTCATTTTTTAAAATAATCTAGTTGGATTTTGATGTTATTTGAAGATTTTTTTCCCCTTGTTATTTCACTAGATGTGTTTCAAAGAAGGCAACCCACACCACTACGTCCACTGTTATCCTTCTTAGCCAAACTCTTAAAATCTTTTTAAAGAGAGGAAAAATTCAGGTTAATTCCTACCAGAACCACAAATGAGATGCATAACTCTTCCCAAACCCAATTCCTCTGCCAAGCATTGGTTATAGTTACTTAGGCTTCAAATATTTCCTGGCCCTAAATTCCTACTAAACAATCAACAGGACTATTCATTTTCTTGATATTGTCAGTAATTCCTTAGTAACACTATCTGTTACTCTGTATGAAGCCTCAAATGTTGTAAAACTGATTCACTATCAGCAAAAGGTTAAGAGTAAATAAGACAAGAAAAATTTATTTGGCAAAACTAATAATTATTTACTAAATACTTTTATTTCAGAAGGAAATAAGGACATGTATTTGTGCCAGAAACTTTACATACATTATTTCATTTAATTCTACCAAGCCTGGAAATAGGCTGCCTTGTCCTAGTTTATAAATAAAGAAACAAAGGTTTACTGAGTTTAAAGTAACTTGTCCAAAGCCACAAATTTGAGCAGATGCAGAGTCAGGACTCACAGAAACAACAGCAGGTTATTTTCTTGAGGTTAAAGCAGAGAAGATACTTTCTGAGAGACTTATTAACTTATTTAAATTAGAATCCTTACCTAGGGCAGTAGAAAAAAGTTTTAAAAACAGTTAAAACAGTAGAAAGATTTACGACTTCATTATAAAAAAATAAATTTCCATCTATATGGATCTAAAATTCATGCTAAGTATGCACATAAATGAATGCCATATACATTGATTTTATAAGATTTGTAGAAGAACCAAACTAATCAATAGCTTACCTTTGGTGCATGCACACAGCCTGTCTGTGCCCGAGCAGTAAATGACAGAAACAAATGTGTCTTGTTCCTCAGTGCCCTCCTTTTTAGGAGGTTCCACTTTGGCCAAAATTTCAAAGTTTGAAAGATCTAATATTTTTACATATCCTCCCTGAGTGGTTATTACCAGATGCCCAAGAGTAGAAATATCAGACTTTTTCTCTCTCTCAATGCCATTCTTTGAGGTTAACTGCATTTCCTCAGCAGGTTCCTCATAGTCATCCTCTCGATTATCCAGTATATCTGGCGGAAGCAAAATGAGCGAGGTAATTGTGTCCTGGGGATCTTTGATATGTTGGATTTTTATTGGCTCCTCTTCTAAAGTCACTATCCGAGTGGCATAATTCATTTTATAAAGTATTAAATATCCACCACTAACATTCCTCTGCTCAGGTTGAATTATCAAAGGAGTCTGTACATCTGCTGGTGATTCATGTTGGATTATACTAATATTTGCACCATTCACTACAGCAAGATTTGATTCCAGCTCACCTTTCCGTCTATTACATAGTGCAGAGTTTAACTTATTTAAATTATTCAAGGCCTCTACTTGATTTATTGCACTCAAGGATTCAACAGGGCATGTCCGCAGTCCTACTAATAAATGAATTCCATCAGCACAAGGAGTTATTGAGTCTATACAAAGATTCTCCTCCTCCGCAAACTTTGGCAGCCTCAAACACTGAACCAAAGTCCCAGGCTTCGGAAACACAGAGTTCCACTTCTCAGAATCTGGAGAGGTAAGGTTGGCTGCTGCATCTGCAAATTGCTGAATGTAAGTCACAGGAGGATCCTGCAACAACAACTGCTCCTGACTATCCAGCTCCATTTCAATAATCTGTGGAACTGTAAAACCATCATCGTGCAAACTTTTACTCATTATATTGTTCATCTGTGAAAAGATTTTTCCTGCTTTCTCATCAGATTCCTTGATGCTATAAAGAAGCAAAATGGGTAAAGTCCTTCTTACCAGAGGAAAATTTAATTCTGAATTAGTGCAGGATTCATTGTCAGTTGACCCTTGTTCTGATATACTTTCACCCTGAGTTCTGCTTAAACCATCCAGTGACCTGTGAGAATTACTACTAATGGGTGAGGTAGCAGGAGATTTATATGTTAATAAACCTCCGGCTAATAAACATGGAAAGGGAATGTTGTGTTGTTCCTGGTGCTTTTCCTTTGTCTTTTCACTCTTAGAGTTGGTTAAGCAAGGATTTGCCCCAAGTTCTTCAAGATCCTTAACGGTATCTTCAAGAACATTTGCAACAATCTCCCACTGAAGTTTTTCTGGCTGCTGGAGGATGCTGAGTGCTGTTATATCAAGGCTCACGTCCATGGCTTCCTTCTGTGATGCATGCCCTTTGAAAAGGAACAATATTCATTACAAATGGCCTTGTGAATATAAATCAAAATCTGTAGTATAACATTTTCATTAATTTTCTTTTTTTTGACTCATCCAGTTGGTGCATTTTAATTACACTAGTGGAAGAATTTAAGACCTTTTAAAGGAAATTTAATCAAACCTGAGATGAATCTACTCAGAAAAACCACAGACGTATTAAAGAGTTTCAAAAATCATTTTTAATTCAGAATACATTCTCCTGGCAATCTGTGAGCAAAATCTTTAAAAAAAAAAAGGAGGAAAAAAGGGTTAAAGAATGAAGACATTATTAGTATCAAAATAAAAGATTTCTGTCCTTCAACTCTAAACCAAAAATATACTCAATACTACGCATATGTCATTTATGCACTTTGAAGAATATCCATGAAACATTACTGTAATCTCAGTTCATCACCTCTCTCCCACCCGACCATGCTAATTATCAGCTGACTGTCATAGCATGCAATTTATTTCTAACCTCAGCTCAGAAAAAATAATAACTAGAAAAAAAAGTTCCCAAAATCAGTCATTTTAAGTGAAATATAAGTGTCTTCAGTATTATCCTCTCATTTATAGTTCATTTCAAGTCAACTACATTATAATACCCTTACTGACCTTTTGTCTACCATGTGATCTTCAAGCTGTCCCCTTACAAATAGTATAAAGGTCATTCCTCAGTCTCAATGCTCCAAAAATACCATCTCTCTCAACACAAAACCCTGAAGTAGGTGTCAGTCAACCTCTAAACCAGGTATAATCTCTTGATACTGAATGCAAAGTTTCAACCAATCTGTTTTTTTCCTCAATAGCACAAACTATCAGGCAACAACATTATTAGCAATAATAATGTAAAGGTCACTCTATGTAACTTGTGGAAATACCAAAAAAACTGGAATTGGTTTTACAATTTTAGATTAAGAAGAGCATAGAAGAGTAAGGAAATAAGTATAAAATAACTCAAGGTGATTGCATGGAAGTTTGAAAGTTACCCAAGTACAGGAATGAGCAACAGAGATTCATGGAACATCCAACACTTGAGATATACTGAAAGCTCTGTTTACACCATTTTTGTTAACGATTTCATATGCAATATCTTCAAAATGCTCACGGACAGCTTTATCTAGACTTTCCCATTTTCTCAGCATAAACTTCTCATTTCACACAATGTCACTATTATCATCTAAAACTAAATCCATTTCTAGCAAAGCAGAAAAAACTTTAGTTATAAACTTAACAATTTAATTGTACTAATGAAGCTGTTTAACCACTCATTTGACTATATTCATGTGCAGCCTTTATATTGCCATGCAATATTTATATATATTTACTTTACAAATTTACTCATTTAGATATGAGGCTGAAAGCTGAAACATTATTTTGAGTGAGATTTTTATAACATGCAATACACTGTAATAAATCTTGAGGATGCTAACTATCTATTGGACTAAACTGAAACTTAACTGATTTTTTTTTTTTTTTAGTTATGGTAGGAAATTGCCAAGAAAAAGCTATTATGTACATATTAAAACAAAGTAAACTGACCATAAGTTACATATATTAACACACATTTAAGACAATATTCAAAAGACATGTGAGATGAGATTATCCATTAAAAAAGAAAATATAACAAGTGGCATTACTACTCTGTTTCTTCCCAACTATTTAATCGATGTCTAGGAAACAGCATATGCAGTACATTCTCCTCAGAAGATTGACAAAGCACGACCACTGTTAAATACTGCAGTAAGGAAAACTGTCATCTTTACTTGTCTCAGAATTTCTCAAACCTGTTGGACCACAAAATAAATTTTTACAGAACATACCTACAAATATCCTGCAGTATAATATTCTTCAGATAATCATATTGGGAAACCCTTCTCTATTCTGCTTACTTAGGTAGTGTCAACCCACAGTTCTGCCAGCCAAACTTCCAGAGGTTTACATTAGGCATTTTCCTAGAACCATCAAATTTCAATTTGAACTGTTCTTCAATCTCTTGCCAAACATTCTTCTCCTTCTACACAAGAAGGTATGTACCCTTAATTCTGATATATGAACCAAAGAGCAAACTTTTCTCTCTGACATCATCTACTTACAAAAGTCATAACCTTCAACTAATAAACAGATAAAAGTCTCTTAGTCTCCACTCACATTTTTGAAATTAAGAAATATATTCTACAGTTTTTCAGACCATATCATTCAATTTGACAGGAAGAACTTGGAGTTAGTAAATTTAAGTTTGGAAATAGCATCTATGACTTATTTTAGATACTTCAGGAATAAAATACATCTCCCATTAATATCACAAGCTCCAAAATTCACTAACAGTCTCTCAATATAAAAGAATTAGCTTAGAAGATACATATTTTACTATAAATCAATGAACTACTTACAAATCCTCAAATGAGGCAATTAAAAATTCTGAACTGCAAGAATTTTTTTCTCTTACCATGGTTACCTTTTAATACTACATGAGGACACCACTCCCAACCCTGAATGAGGTATCATAAAAAGAGTCAACAAAAATATACGGTAAGTGGGAAGTGAAGTAAACAGGACTATAGAATCTAAAGGAAGTGTGAAAGATCAAACGGGCGTAGATGAAAAAGATAAAGGCAGAAAGGGGATAAGGAAATAGATCAATATATAAGTACTATAATTACAAAAATACCTACTGAGATCCCTAGACCCAGAGGAAAGAGCTAGGCCACAGCATACAAAGGAAAGGATAATAGCTAGAATCAAAAAATTTAAGAGCAGAAAAAGGAACATTTAGTTCAAATACTTCACTTGACAAAGGAAAAACTGAAGCCCAGAGAGTTTAAGTGACCTGACAAGACCAAAGACTTATTTTGCAAGAGTTCAAGCTCTAACCAGATCTCCAGATAACCAGTGACCAATGTATTATTCTTCATCAGATTTTTCAAAATGCAATAGTAGCCCTTTCTTTTGCAAAGGGGTAACAAAGTGGAAAAAGAGCACTCTTCATCAGACTAAATTTTTTAAATGTAATCAACTATTCTTCCTAGAGCTAATTACACATTTGTATATTATTTGGGGCCATTTCCTACATTTTTCTTGATTGTTTTCATTGCTAAGAACTACCTTAAAAGACAAATGAGGGTTAACCCAAAAAGCAGTGCAGTATTGTTTGGTGGCTTTAAAAAGATTTTACAACAAATTGGAATTGAGAGCACCTGCTACTCTATACTAACTTTAGACACATAACTTTTAACAACTGAACTATACAAAACCAAGTCTCCCCTAAAGAGATTTAATAAGTCATATATGTCCTTATTTCATGACATTTGACATTAGAAAATAGCCAGAATTTAATAATGGTCACTTCTTTAAAATAGTGGCTACTTCCCAGGTAATCTGTTTACATATTTTTATCTTAATCAATTGCCAAAATTTTAAGTAACAGATGTTAATATCACTATTTTATATATTAGGAAGTGCAATCAGACTATAGTAAGTGACAGAGTTGGGCTTCCCTGGTGGCGCAGTGGTTAAGAATCCGTCTGCCGAGGCAGGGGACATGGGTTCGTGCCCTGGTCCAGGAAGATCCCACATGGCGTGGAGCAACTAAGCCTGTGCGCCACAACTACTGAGCCTGCGCTCTAGAGCCCACAAGCCACAACTACTGAAGCCCGCGCGTCTAGAGTCCGTGCTCCGCAACAAGAGAAGCCACCTCAATGAGAAGCCCACGCACCGCAACTAGAGAAAGCCCATGCACAGCAATGAAGACCCAACACAGCCAAAAAAAAAAGTGACAGGGTTAGGATTCGAATTCTGAGATGCCTTGCCTATAATATAACTACATTAAAATATGAAGCATACTCTTTTGCCTTAATATTTCATAAGTTAATGAACAAGGCAGCATTTATTTGATGCCTTAATGTCTATGATTTTATATTTTATAATTTATTCTCTATTCCCCTGTGTTTTGGGGAGAATAAGAAATCATTAATAATTATTAATTTAAATGTTACTTTTATTTAACAATACAATACACTATACAAATAAGCTGAACACATTTGGAAGAGTTTAACGTCCCTGAAATATGTGACAAAGATTTAATAAGATTCATTTTAATTCCTTTGGCTCAAATAGGTACTATTTAAATTTTAAGTATGAAACTCTATGAACGCACAACTAATTCAAGATCTCTGATACATAATATTTGAGATTACTTTGTGTATTAATGAAAATTTAGAGTTTGCACTAAGAAATACAGAATTAAGTGGTATTTAGCTTTACCTAAAAACTATATAAATACAAGGATATAAAAAAAAGATTATCTAATATTTTTTACATACCTGTCACAGAATCTGATCTGGAGTGCTCTTCACTGTCTGAATCCTCCAGTAAGTCATCACTTAAAAGATAAATTAAAAATTAATTTCCATTTCAAAAAAAGTATACATAACATGAGACAGCAAAGAAAAAAGGACAATGTTACAACCATTGTTTTGCATCTCAAACAAGCATCACACAACTAGCTTAAATGATATATAAGTAGTTTGAGACCCTAACTGATTAACAATGCTAATAATGAATCATCTTAAATCATTAAATAAATGTTTGCCTGAAATAGAGTGTGGTAATCTCTAAAAATTTACAACAGAATCTATGGGAATTCGACAAATGAATAGGTACGACTAGGGATAGTCTGGGTAAATAAAATGAAAAAAGAGAAAAACAGCTAATAAAATCAAGCACAAGCTTCCAGTAGTAAAATTTTAGTAACTATTCTATTACTGAATTCAGAAAAGTTACCCTAAAACCAAATAGAATAGCTGTATAAATATGTGTGTATGTAAGTGTTTTCACACAGATATGCATTTCATTTGTGTTTTGCTTTTGGTTTTTTCCCCTTGTTTGGGAGGGGCTGTTAAGACCACCTTGATAAGCAGGAAAACTACTAAAACTCGTAACTTAGGAGTCAAGACAACAAGACTCTTTTTCCTCTTCACTCAGGTGGCCAAGAAATTGCCAGCCTCTCTCTTTGCATCTAACGTTATCCTCAGTCTCCACTGTTAGCAAACAGGAAAAAAGATATAATTACAGACCACTCTAGCACAACATTAGGCAGTGTATGAACTAACAATCAGCACATTTACAGCAGTTCTAAAATTTTGATAACCTAAACTACAAAAATTAAAAGATGCATTTCACAAGAAGGAAAAGTAATTCTCCCTTTTTGAAACAATATATTGCACCTTCCATCTGAAATACCTAGGCATTTATAATGTTATTTTATTATGAAACGTAACCTGGAAATGTCCCTTAGAAATGCTTAAAGTAATGTCTGAAATTGGGGTGGGAAGGTACTTGCTTAGATATTTTTGACATAATTTCCGTGTTTCAGTCTTTTCAATTGGTAATAATTAACCATAAACAAATTTTGTGCTATAATTTAAAAATAAAAAAGAATGTGAAAAAGATGAGCTGCTAATTAGCCTCAAGCCATTCAAATATTAACTGGCTAGTTTCAGAAAAAATAATAAAGATATTTGGAAAAATAAATCCTAAGAGGAAAAATGAATGATTGGGAATTATCCAGAATGAAGAAGTCCAAACCAAGAAGAAACTATAGGTTTTGAGGGCTTTTGCATTAAGAAAAATAGCCAAATATTACCCAGTTACAGAGACAAAAGATAAAATCTAGTAGTAGTATATTTTAAAGAAGGAATTCAGCTGTCTTGAAGTTACAGAGAATGTTACAAAGGGTTGCCAGATAATTGCCTTAATTAGCCCACAAAAAAACAAGCTTTATTGTGAAATTCTTCAAAATAAAATATTTAAAAAAACATTATTTCTTCACAGAAAAATGCTCATACTACTAAGTGATAAAAATCATATGAGTAAAACCACTAAACTGTACACTTAAAGGGTGACTCTTCTGATGGGTAATGATGCATCAATAAATTTTTTTTTTAATCACATGGGTTTAAAAAAACTATACACACCTAAACGTTAACAAGACTGGATGGTATGATAATGGGGACTCTACTTTTCTTCAATTTACTTCCATATATTTTCTAATATTTCTACAATAAACATGCATTACAGTTGACCACTGAACAACACAGGGATTAGGTGCACCAACACTCCATCCATTAAGTGGAAAATCTGTGTATAACTTATACTAATTGCCCTTCTGTATCCGTGGTTCTGCATCTGCAGATTCAACCAACCACAGATCGTGCAGTGTTCACTATTAAAAAAATACACACATAATTGGATTCACGCAGTTAACCCATGTTGTTGAAGGGTCAAATGTACTTATATAATAGACACTAGATTTACTGAAGTCTTTTACATGATATAAAACCTTTTCCAAAGTAATAAACATGCAAAAAAATATATATGGTAAGTTTAAAATGCTTAGTTAAGATTATATATGCTAATACTACAGGTGTACCTTAGTTTTGATATATAACTAAGATATACAATACTATAAGCAATTTCAAAGTTAAACTCAGGAAATTTTTGTAAATTTGAAAGACATAACATACAAATGAGGCATCCAGACAAAAATGTTAATTCATTAAAATTAAATGTGTCCCAAATATTCTTCCTTAAATAAATTCAGAACAAAAACAAATGTTGCCTTCTAAGTAGAAATAGACAAAAAACAATTGCCAAGCAAGCTATACTGCTAATTACTTTAAACTTCTTGGTTAAGCTTTAATTTCTTCAGTTAATGTATTATTCTTCAAGCTAATGAAGCACAGCATATTTTAAGACAAAATATACTATATATACTATATCTCGTGCCACAGAGGCAGAGGTAGTCTGGCTCATTATATCTACCACCAATTCGACAGGAATCCTGCTACCTCTGGAGGAAAGGAAGGAGAGAGAAAGGGCTTGAAGCTCCACCTCTTCAGCTTCCTCCTACCACCCTGACACACAGTAATCTTTGTATATGACTCATTTCACACTATCTTGGGAGAAAAGGGTCATTCTACCCTGGAAAGATTTTAAGTCTCTTAAAAAAGCAGGCAGAGCGATTTATATCTCAACCCTAGCACACGAGCTCAGATAATACCTGTCCGCAAGAAATACTGGACAAGTGTTTACCTAAAATGTACATTTTACCAAGGTGTGTATATGTGTGTGATCTTAAAACTGCATCTTGACTCAATTTTTAATCCTCAAATTACAAAACTGAGTCAAAAGTTCTAGTTAAAGTCAGTGTTCAGGACACACCAGTTTCATTATCTTCTATGAATAATTTTCCACTAATTTCAAAGTAAATCAAAAGATCACGCATGCTTACTTTTCAGTCTTACTGGCAAATATGGTCAAATTCAAGACAACAATGGGCCAACTGCTTTCCCATCAAGCTCTCACAGGGACTTAAAATAACTGAGAGCACCATGAAGCTTCAATTCAGTCTGTTCCAGAACTCAGACCACATTCATTTACCTACTAATAATTTCCACATACTAATTAGCAAGAGGGACTAGACAGAGGTAAACTTCCCATTTTATATGTTGTGAATTCCCCATTAATTTAAATAATGAAATCATTTCCATTCGTAAAGTTTTATATTACTTCTTTTTTTTTGTTGTTGTTGTGGTACACGGGCCTCTCACTGTTGTGGCCTCTCCCGTTGCGGAGCACAGGCTCCGGACGCGCAGGCTCAGCGGCCATGGCTCACAGGTCCAGCCGCTCTGCGGCATCTTCCCGGACCAGGGCACAAACCCTTGTCCCCTGCATTGGCAGGTGGACTGTCAACCACTGTGCCACCAGGGAAGCCCCTATATTACTTCTTAATGAAAGTGCATGCCACCAAATAAGCAGACTGCGAAATAAAAATGATAAATCACTGTGGTGTAACACCAATCACACATCAGTAACACAAGAAGCCCTGCAAGTGAAATGATAGATCTCAGTATACCAGGACACCTGATCAGTTACACAGGCTCCATTTCACATGGCTACCGTCAGAATCTTAAAAAGTGGTAGCTGCTATTGCTGAAAACAAGCTGAGTGGCTTATGGACCCCTTCATTCTGCCTACATTGGGAGTATCACAAATGTTGCTCTATCTATAATCCTACCCAGTTCAGAGTTACAACTGCAGAGCTTCTTTGGAGACAAGTAGGTAAGATGGGATTTTAATTGACTCTCTTTCCCCCACAGAGGTCAAATACAGCCACAGAAATCATCAATCTCCAGAAAAGCTGAATAGAATAGAATCCAGCACAACAATTCTACCAGAATCTTTCCTTAGCATTAATTATTGTACCTCAACTCACTGTTGACTACTGATACATTTATTGTTTTAAATAATTAGATCACCTTGCCTAGCCATGGGTTATTTCACTATTCATTACCACTTCTATATTTTAGCTGCTAATGAAAAAAGGGGAAATGAACCAAATGATTCAACTGCTCTATGAAAATATTTAGAAGAAGGCAAAATTACAAATCTAATCCAAGGATTTCATTTCATTATTTAGACTTTACTTTTCAATGGTGTGATTATTCCCAATTGGCATAGACTGAGATAGAAAATAAAGTATATTTTATAGACTATGTTGTTTGTGAATGACAATTTCTTTCAAGAATCAATTATTTCAGATTTCTAACCAAACACTGAGTCTCTAATCTCTTGAGACTAACAACGTTTTCTGCCTCTTTAATTAGAATTAAGAGAATATACAATTTAGGAAAAGAAAACACTTAACTTCTATAAATATTATCAAAACAAATTTACATACCTATCTCCTTCCAATTTTGGTATATCTGAGCAACTAGACGAGTCTTCCAGCCATGCCAAAGTTGGTCTCCTAGATTCAACTGCTGAGCTTGGTTCTCCTGAGAGAATAAGCTGTTGTACAATTGCTGGATCATATGCATTAATTTCAAATTTTAAGTGCACCTAAACAAATAAATGAAAAGCCTAAATTTACAACGGATTTTTTCTCAATCACTAATATGTTTCTTCAAAATTAAAACATACCTTCATAAGTTTGGAAACATCCCATATACAGATCTTTCCTCGTTTCGTTGCAGCAGCTAAAAAGTGAGGGCAGCTCCCGGACCCAAAGCAAGATATTCTGTCAGTTCCATCCGTGCAAGGGAACTGCGCGGGACTTGTTGCAAGAGTGACTGACAATGGCACATTCTGTGTGTGCTCACCTTTCACAAACGGGCAATTTGGGGAATGTCTCTCGTGTTCAGACCTTTACACAAATTAAGGAAGGGAAAGTTTACTGAACAACTAAGCCGTTAAGTCTGTACACTAAAAGAGAACTCCGCGATATTTTTTCTTTAAAAAAAAACAATTAATTGAACTTAAAGTATTCTTTAATTAAAGACTTAAATAGCAAATTGTTTCATTTTACTGAGATCACTCTAACATGTTAAACTACTCACTTTAACAGCAATTGTTCACTTTAACTGATTACAAACAAAGCCAGTCTCAGATGAAACAGACAAATGATACAGTAAAATTTATATCATATTAATATACTGATAAAACTGTTTAATCTCCTTATATTTCTTCACACTAGTTTCCCACAGCTTTAAATAAATAATTACTTTGTTTCAGTTTAAAATTTTCTATGTATTCTACAGCATGGTGACAAAAGATAACATTACCATATTGTATATTTGAAATTTGTGAAGAGGATGTATCTTGAATTAAACATTCTTAACACACAAACTGGTAACTATTAGAGGTGATGGATATGTTAATTAACTTGATTATGGTGATCTTTTCACAATATGTATATATACTAAAACACCAGATTGTACACCTTAAATGTATGTAATTTTTACATGTCAAAGTTATCTCAATAAAGTTGTTTTTAAAATAAATAAATAATCCATACGTAGATACAGACCCACCTATCTATATAAGTGGCCACAGCTGTAAAGAGCATACAATAAAACTCTATAAATGCCATTCATACTGCAAAAAACTTTTTTAGTAAAGACCTGAAGGCAGAAAGATCTCTAGAGTATGGATAAAATAACATATATCAAAAACACAGATATACCCTTCACATTCACTATCAGACTCCATCAGACAAATAACTTTAAGAAACTTGGATAATGTCTATAGATTGTACATTATTTCCTTCACATAAATACTTACTGAGCAAAATGAAATGGTAAATTAGTTTACTAGAAAACCCTAACGTGTGTAATAAGAATAAAATACTAGGACCTCAGATCAAGATTGGTATACTGACTTAAAGAATTTTCTCAAATATTTAAAGCAGGATCAACTTAACACTTAAAAATTATCTGCCCAACTTTGTGACTACTTTATTTCTTTTTGGTTATTCTTTTTTTTTATTTTTTTAAACTTTCACTAGCTGTAATTACAAGGCATTATTTGAAATGTAAGAATGCTGCCATCCAAAAAAAGAGGCTTTTTTTAAAACCCATTTTTATACTTCCATGTCAAAGAAAGGAAAGCTATACTCTATAAAATATTCCATGGGGTATACATATTTCTTTTTACACTGCACCTACAACTTACCTATAACCATATATGAATCCTGGACACTTTACAATACACAAGGTGTCTTACGTTAATGCTTTTACATGGCATCTGCAGGCACATGATATCTGAACTGGATTCCTTCACAGCCAAACCTTAGGGTATTTTTCCTCTTTCCATCTTTCTCTCTTAACCTGAGTTTTAACTTTTTAATTAAAATTTTATTTACACAACATATGACTATCTGAAATACAGCAAAAGACCCACTTCGGTTATAATAGCCAACCCCAGTAATCTCCTATCCCACCTCCAGGTAACCACTATTACGAATTTAATATACTTCTAAAATATTTTTATAAGTTTATACACATACATGTACATTCAGAAAATATGGGGTTTTTCATTTTAAATAAACAATATTATTATATGAATCATTCTACAACAGCTTTTTTTTTTTTTGCTCTTTTTATAAATTTATTTATTTATTTATTTAATTTTTGGCTGCATTGGGTTTTTGCTGCTGTGTGTGGGCTTTCTCCAGTTGTGGCGAGCCGGGGCTGCTCTTTGTTAAGGTGCATAGCTTCTCACTGCGGTGGCTTCTCTTGTTGCGGAGCACGGGCTCCAGGTGCGCGGGCTTCAGTAGCTGTGGCACATGGACTCAGTAGTTGTGGCGCCCGGGCTTAGCTGCTCTGCGGCATGTGGGATCTTCCCGGACCAGGGCTCGAACCTGTGTCCCCTGCACTGGCAGGCGGATTCTTAACCACTTCGCCACCAGGGAAGTCCCTACAACAGCTTTCTTGATACAATAACACATCTAAAAGGTACTCGTGATTAATAGAGAGCTAACTGTTCATTCCTTTAACTGTTGGATCATAGTCAATTACATGAATATATTTTACTTAGGTAGTCCCCTCCTGAGAGGCATGTAAGATTTTCCAGTTTTTCACTACCATGACCATTTTGCGCTTCCTTGCATATAAGAGCAATTAATTCTCTAGTGTAAATAAGAAGTGGAACTGCTAGATAATAAGGGGCCCATTTTATTTTATTTTTTTAAAGTTCAATCTCCCTCCAAAGTGGCTCTATCAACTCCTACCATCAAAATATGAGTCCCATCTTCCCCTAAAAATGAAAAATCTTCATTCTATTCCTCCTTTCAGATTCAGAAGGTACACAGGCTCAGCTCCCTAGCCCCCATCAATCCCATTCCCTCTATCCATTTGGAGCACTGGCCCTAGGCCCTCAGAGACTCTACCAACTGCTTAAGAGTTTGAGGAATCCTGAATCCCGGGGCAAAGAAAAGGTAGAACCCTTGATTTCCTGACCATATCAAGAAAAGATGGGTTTTAAACAGCCCAAGTTGGAAATCTGAATCAACTTTCCCACAGAAAAATATTTATGAATAAAGATACATTCTATAATGTTATGGTATAATTTTTCAGGTGTGGGTTAAATAACTTTCTGAGGATCAGCCTAAGAAACTAAAATATACGTGTTAAAATGGTTGCTATATATATAAAGATGGTTTCATGGGGAAAAGACTAAATTCCAAACAGAACCTTAACCTAAATTGGAAATTGCTCATACTCAACTCTCAGTCAGCAGACGCAATTTCAATTTTTCATATTTTCAGTATTTCCCACTGCAACCTGGAATCCACATGCACACTCTAATAGGCTTTAGCAAGTTCACATCAGCTGATTAACATTCAGAGATCTCGAACTAATTATAGTACAAAATAAGTGGTATATCTTAAAACCAAATCCTGGCTCCATGACTTACTAGCCAAATGATCTTCACCAAATTTTATTTTTTTTATTTTAAAATGGTATAATAATTCTTATCTCATGGAGTGACTATGGATTAAACTGGAGAATATTCTCAATTCCCTCCTATAAAATGGAGATGATAATAATACCTAACTCATAAAGCTAATGTGAGAATTAAATGAGTTAAAAATATATAAAATGTGTAGGATGGTACCTGGTAAACCATATTATATAAATATTTGCTATTATTACCATTTTATTTATTTATTTATTTATTTTTGGCTGCGTTGGGTCTTCGTTGCTGCGTGCGGGCTTTCTCTAGTTGCGGCGAGCGGGGGCTACTCTTCATTGCACTGCGCAGGCTTCTCACTGTGGTGGCTTCTCTTGTTGCAGAGCACAGGCTCTAGGCATGGAGGCTTCAGTAGTTGTGGCATGTGGGCTCAGCAGTTGTGGCTCATGGGCTCTAGAGCACAGGCTCAGTAGTTGTGGAGCACGGGCTTCGTTGCTCCACAGCATGTGGGATCTTCCCGGACCAGGACTTCAATCCACGTCCCCTGCACTGGCAGGCAGATTCTTAACCACTGTACCACCAGGGAAGTCCCACTATTTCTATTAATAGGGCCTCTGAGTAGTTATTTCTAAAAATGAGGTTCCAATACATGATCTCTATTGTTTAACCAAGTTCTAAACTTTCATGCACTAGAATTCAAAACCACCACAGACTCCCTAGAATTACTTCAAAATTAGAAATGCAAATCATAAAGGCCCTCCTCTGTGGATTCTCTATTGATGACCTGCCCTCAAAAGAACAAGGCTAAACTGCTGAATTTAGTCATGCTTTTTAAACTTATTTTATCATAGCCTTCTAGTTTTCAGTCAGAGTCTAGTTCCATTCTTTGGCACTTCTCCCATGTACACATCTTGGAAAGTTACACATTAGAGATCCTGTATGCCAAGTGATATGACAGAGCATAGACAGCATTACCTCATTCTCTTAGGACAGAGGCAAAAATATAGATGACAAAAGGCAAGAATATTAATATACAGATATCAGAAAAATAAAATTTAGAAGCACATTTATAGAACTTAGCCTATTACATTCAGAAATATCAAGACTCACCAAGGTTCATCAGTAGGTTCCCAACAGACGAGACATACACTACAAGTAAAACACATGGCTCTATCATCTCCAGATGAGGCAGGCTGCAAATTTATAAAGAAGACAGAAAAGGTTTATCAATATTAAAATTGCTTAATAAAAACTCTTCTAAATAAGTTCATAATTTTAGGTAAAATTCCATATTGAGGAAAAGAAAATTAGCCTATACTATTAGCCCTCAACAATATACTTTTAATCTCCAAACGTTTATAAATTTGCTGCCTTATTTGAAAAATTATGTTTCATCAGCAAATGACCACTAAATCAAATATGGAGACACACACATCCTCAATCTCTGATCTAGCATCTTCTAATTGTATTACTAAAGTATTTTAAATATAGTTAAGTATATGAAAGGAAATTGTCTAACAGGTTTATTATTAAAAACTGAATTCTATACTACTACATAGGAAAGGGCAAGTGAAAAGGAAAAGCAAACTAGTGAACGTAATTAAGGTAACATTCTTTAAGTAAGACACGTATGACAAAATGACATTTATACATATATAAAATCTAAATCTGAACTGAAATATACCTCTAAAAACTAATATTAATATTTTTGAATACTTACTCTACTTAGCACTTAGTATGTCTACAGGTGTAAATATATTTTTTAGAAGACTGAGAATAATCAGCACCTAATACAGGTAGAAGATTCTAGAAAACCTATGATTTGATCTTTGCAAAAATGGAATACAGGGACTTCCCTGGTGGTCCAGTGGTTAAGACTCCGTGCTTCCAATGCAGGGGGCATGGGTTCAATCCCTGGTAAGGGAACTAAGATCCCACAAGCCGCATGGTGCGGGCCAAAAGGAAAAAAAAAAAAAAAAAGGAATACAATGAACAAGAGCTCAACAGAAAAAATATCAAGGTATCACCTAACAGACTGTTTTAGGAAATGACACCAAATAAGAAGAAGATAAATTATTAGGAAAAATAGTCCTCATTCAATCCTTAACTTAGGAAAACATATTCAGTGATTTTAATATTAGCCAGTCCCCAGATAAATCTATCTTTAACTGGAAATTTGACAAACTCTGAATAAAATCTTCAAATATATATGGTTTTCTGATTTAATCCTAGTTTAAGATACTTCAAGAACACTTCAGGATAACAAAGGAATAATCACTCTTAAGATTCTTTATGACAGTAACTTCAATGTATTCAAAGTTTAATTTAGTTCTAAAATTAAATACGCATGCTTTATGTAAATTGACACGTAATTATTAGATTTCTCAGCTTCTTTAGCAATGGCAAAACAGTGGTAGGCCAGTCTACATTATTCAGCTGAAGTTTCCTTTAACTGGTTTATTATGCCTATCTAAACTCATTTTTCTTAACTTCCTCTACTTTAGCTCCACAAAGCTTTCTATAATGTCCCATTCTCATGTCTTTTTGTCACACTCATCCTTACCTGTACACCCTCCTCTTTTCCTACATAAAACCACGACTATTTTCCCTGATTAATTCTTTATCTTTCTAAATAATTTCTTGATCAATTCTTCAATACATATGTATTCAAGTCACACTGTACTACCCACAATGCTGCTTCCATAGTTATCTAATATATAGGTAATTTTTAATCCCAATAAAATTAAAATTTCAAGAGTAACTGCAATGTATTGCTGTTATTGCATTACCCTAACATGTACTACTCTGTTACGAATACATAAGTCAAAACTGAAAATAAACACACACCCAGAGAGAACACTTCTCAAGACACAAATCTGGAGAATACTGCCTGCTTGTTGATTAACTGTACACATAAACATATTATATATATCATACTTATATATAATCTGAAAGAAAATAGTTATAAAGCATTCTCAGTTATTGGTTACTTTTTTTTTTAATGTTTTCCCCTTTCATACACAGTATGTGACATAGGAAACAGCCAGTCAGTATTAAGATCAAAGGTATAAGAACAAAACTCACATTACATACATACACACAAGCACAGAGCCTGGGTGCATAAAATAGTATAATGACTGAAAAAGTATTAAAATGTTGACAATTTTACTAAAGGCTACAAAGTCATATTGCGAAGAAATTTTTGACAGCCTTATTTACCTGATGATAAAATCCAGCTTGAGCCATGGGATCTGGCTGTGCCCATCTATAGCCTACATGAGGCCATGAGGTAAATGTCTCCCGTCTGTTAGCTTCACTATACATCAATGATCTAAAAGTAAACAAACTTTATGTAACCGAAGTTAGGCATCAAATTACAGTGACACTACTATCTACCACTGAAGAAAAAAGTTTACTGGATTATCAACACAAACTGGGAATGTCTAATTACCAATTCAAATTTGTATTTTAAATTAAAAATGATCAGTTTTAGGAACTTCCCTTAAACAGAGTAGGGAAAAAAGAAACATGATAAGTTAGCTACAACTGATAAACAATTCCCGGAGAGATTAAATTAACCAATGTTGCATAATTAGCAATCAGAGAGCAGAAAATCTGAAAATGTAGAGGCAGAGAACCCTACACTTCCATCATGTGACAAGTTTTGCAAAAATGGATAAAACTACAACCAAAGGAATGGTAGTTTTATCTCAACCATATTGAGAAAGTATATTCTAGTTTAATTTTTTTTTTTTTAAGTAGAAAGCAATTTATATGTTCTTTCTCCAGAGAAATCCTTTTCCAGGAAACTTGTACTCTCCAGGGAATTGTCACAAAAAAAAAGAAATCTTCACATATGTTTTCATTAAAATACATTAGCTCACTAAGAGTGAACCTGTAACAATACTAGAGTATCTTTTTAAAGGAGACTACCAAAATTAGAAAAAGTCCAAACAGCTTCAAATAAGAAAGGACTGATAAGCAGAGCTTCCTCTTCCTAACACAGAAGGGCAACTGATTTTTAAAAAGAGAGAGAAAGTGGTAAAGGTCATCACAAAGAGACCAGAAAAATACTTTTCTTTAAATTCTTCCCTTAAATTAGTACATGGTTTCCTATAATATTGCTAGAGAGCTTTAGGTTTAACTCATAGTTGTGTTCTGATTTGAAAAAAAGAAAAACAGGCACTTTGCTGGTGGTGCAATGGTTAAGAATCTACCTGCCAATGCAGGGGACACAGGTTCAATCCCTGGTCTGGGAAGATCCCACATATCGTGGAGAAACTAAGCCCACGCGCCACAACTATTGGGCCTGCACTCTAGAGCCCACGAACCACAACTACTGAGCCTGTGCACCCCAACTACTGAAGCCCATGCACCCTAGAGCCCGTGCACAGCAACTACTGAGCCCATGCACCGCAACTACTGAAGCCCGCGCACTCTAGGGCCTGTGTGCCACAACTACTGAGCCCGCGTGCTACAGCTACTGAAGCCCACACACCTAGAGCCTGTGCACTGCAAAAAGAGAAGCCACCACAATGAGAAGCCCATGCAACGAAGAGTAGTCCCCGCTCACTGCAACTAGAGAAAGCCCTCACGCAGCAACAAAGATCCAACACAGCCAAAAGTAAATAAAATTTAAAAAAAATAAAACTTAAAAAAAAAATTGTTGAGTTAGAAAAGTTTTATCATCTACAGGGTATAGATGTCTTCAAAGATCTGTGTCAGTCTCAAAACAGAAACCTGTCCATTTAGTTATATTACCAAACAAAACAGCAATAGCATCCAGTAGACCCTTACTCAAACCTCCAACAGAGTTCATCAAGGTTTTCATAAGGTTCCTAGATTCATATTTAATGAAATAAACACCACAGGCTATATCAAAATTAATACTCTGAGACATTTTAACACCTCCAGAAACACTGAAAATCCCATCTAATGAATGCATTTTCTAAAATAAACCATTTATGACAGCTTGCACTGAGTTCTTCAGATACTCTCCTACTGACTGCAAAGAAAATAGCTCTGAAATTATAATCTCAAGATAGGCATGGCTCTCAGATAGGAAACATTTATTCTAAATACATACTTTTCCTTTTTCTCCCCCTCTCCGGACATATTCCAAAGAACATTTTAATGATAGCCACAGCACATATCATCTGACAGTTATTAAAAATGAAAGTCTCCACATTTTGCCCAAAAGTTAGAGATAGCAATACTACTATGGAATACAAAAATTCTTCCCAAATGTTAACAACCAAGAGAAGTTATTTACATAATAATAAAATCACTTAACAAAAAAAGGGCAATTGATTAAGCAGTTTCAGTTTACAAAAGGATAAACTAATAAATATCGCAAACTAATATAAGAGCTATACGGGAATTCCCTGGCTGCCCGGTGGTTGAGACTCCGTGCTTTTGCTGCCGGAGGCCCGGATTCAATCCCTGGTCAGAGAACTGGGATCCCACAAGCCGCACAGTGCAGCTGGCGGGAGGGCGGGGGAGGGGGGAGCAAAACTTAAGATAACAGAAGTTAAAGGTTAACTCATTCAGTAATTTTTTTGCTACATCAGCATGTACTCTTTATAAATGTACTTCAGAAAACAGCATAGGCAGTTACAATTCACATTCAATGAAGAAGTGAAAATGTAAAATGCTACATGGAAAGGGAAATGTGAACTTATCAAAACTGCTAAATTTAATATTTCAGTAAAGCATTTCTAAACTTCAGTACTGATAAATTTTATTTCAAAAACAAATCATTTAAGTTTTTCAATGAATGCATTACTGACTTTTTAGTTAGTTTTATACAAAGCAGAACTCCAATAAATCTCTAGTGAAGAAAATAATGATTGAGGTATGGTTTTTTATAATACTGTTTAAATCCAGGGCAGGCAGCATAAAAATCTTAATTCAAAATTGCCCTAGAAAAGCAAAAACAGGACTTCCCTGGTGGCACAGTGGTTGAGAGTCCGCCTGCCGATGCAGGGGACACGGGTTCGTGCCCCTGTCCGGGAAGATCCCACATGCCGCGGAGAGGCTAGGGCCATGAGCCATGGCCGCTGAGCCTGCGCGTCCGGAGCCTGAGCTCCGCAACGGGAGAGGCGCCAACAGTGAGAGGCCCGCGTACGGCAAAAAAAAAAAAGAAAGAAAGAAAGAAACAAACAAACCAAAAAAACCCACAAAATTGCTCTAACTGCTTTTTTTTTTTTTCTTGCGGTACGCGGGCCTCTCACTGTTGGCGCCTCTCCCGTTGCGGAGCTCAGGCTCCGGACGCGCAGGCTCAGCGGCCATGGCTCACGGGCCCAGCCGCTCCGCGGCATGTGGGATCTTCCCGGACAGGGGCACGAACCTGTGTCCCCTACATCGGTAGGCGGACTCTCAACCACTGTGCCACCAGGGAAGCCCATCCCTAACTGCTTTTTTAACTGTTCATTTTTTAAGTAGGAAATAATATATGGCTCTTTTATTCAGATTCTGGCAGAGTCTTTTAACTTACCAAAATTTATGCCAAAGGTCACAAAATTTCATCAAGGCAAAATAATTCATATACATTTAATAATTATAATATTTTTAAGTTGACTCAAATATCTACTAAGCAAGTACAAAGATGGAATTTTAAAAATATAGTTTCATAATCCCTTTAAATACTTTCCAGGCACCAAAAGAAATTGTTTAACAAGTCAAGGAGTAGTTTACTCCACTTCAGTATTTTAAGAGAAATAAAAATCTGAGTGGTTTTCAAAAATATTTTGAAATTTTTTAAATCAAATTTTACAGTTATTCTTTGTTAATCAAAAAACTTATCAATTCAATCTCATTGTCACATCTTTTTATAAGCAAGGTCATACCTGTCCACAGAACGACCTGGCCCCACCCCAAGTTCTGGACGTGCACTAGGTAAGAGGTAAGACAATCTGTCCATCACTGAGGACGCCACAGGTAAGGCAGCAATATTTTGATTTATTTTCTTAAGTTCATTCACAATGGCACTGGCAATGGACTTCAACACATGATGAGGAAGATGAAATGTAACTGTGGCCCACTGAAAGGAAACAGGAGTGTAAGCAAAGGAAAACATAATAGTTTTCACCAAAACCATGACTTATACGTTATAAGATAAAGAACTATTTACAGTCTCAAGTGAGTTTACTCCATTAATTTATCATTTAAAGTAAGAACCTGCAATTACATAAAAAATGAAACTAACCATCCTGAAAAAGAAAGTTTAGAACTAAATGGTAGCACATCTTCCTACATATCTCATCCACAATTAAGGAGAACTAAAATCATCTGTAGTGAGAAGCTGCTGCATAGCACAAGGAGATCAGCTCAATGTTTTCTGATGACCTAGAGGGGTGGAATAGGGAGGGTGGGAGGGAACTCAAGAGGGAGGGGATATGGGGATATGTGTATACATACAGCTGATTCACTTTGTTGTACAGCAGAAACTAACACAACATTGTAAAGCAATTATACTCCAATAAAGACGTAAAAATAAATAAATTAAAATTTTAAATAAATAAAATCATCTGTCATTTTTCACATTCCTCCAGCACATATACAATGTTAAGCATAAACTAGGCACCTAAATATCTCCACTCATAAATATATAGCTGTACAATTCATCGCTACTGGGTTATACGAAGATTTACTTCAGATGTTGTATTTTTGTTGTCACCATAATTCAGCAAAGTATCTAAAGCATAGACCTTATTGTCACACAGACTTGGATTCTAAGCCCAGCTTCTCCATCAACCATGAGACCCTAGTCAAATTAACTTCAATTTCCTGCTTCTGTGAAATGGGAAAAAACAAATACCTATTCACATAACGTTTCTACAAGAATTCAAGTGAGGATTGGTACAGTGTCTAACAGAGTAAGCCTTCAATAAATGTTAACTACAATTATTTAATATTAAAATAATTACTTAAGAAGTTAGACTGAAAAAAATGCTAAGTATTAATCTCCAAGAGAAATAAGTCTATAAAGTAATTTCATCTTTATATCCTGTTCCTGCTTGCCTATGAATGGTTTCCATTCTGTCTAATACACTCTAGGCAGCCTACTAAATTACTACTTATCTATATTACTGGAAACACTTGTGGCCAGAAACATGACTTCCATTACCTAAGAAACAGAGAGAGAGAAGCTCTTACTTTGTTTCTAGACCTAATCTGCTCATAGACCCAGAGCCTCTTGGTTGAAAGGGAGGCCAAATCCCCTTGAGAAAGGATCCTACAACGATGCCCCAACTCTACACTGTAAATCATACTCCAAGCCTTCCCCAAAGGCACCTGTGGACATTCACTGTAGTCACCGTGAACTAGGGAATAGAAAATATTTAGATCTTTCAGGCATCACAAGATAAGTAACACTGAACTGACCTAAAACATCACTGTGGTCCACTAGTGAAAGTGGGGACATGATGGTGAAGTGATTGATGGAATTTTGGCCCAAAGCTGTCTCAATGAGCTCTGTGGATCCCCAGACCTATCTTGTAGCTATTTCTCTACTTCCCAAATGTACAACTGGAAGAGAAATAGAATAGGCAACTAGAAAAATTCCCACACTGTTTCTCTGATCCTCTTGGAGTACTACTAAAGTAAGAAAGGCCAGGTGGAAGCCCCTAGAACTTTCATTTTTTCTACAAAGCTACTAAACAAAAGCAATGCCACATCCTAAGGAAATTTCTGAGATTAATGTCACTATACTAGCCCTGAAAGATACAGGGGTAATCAAATTATCTCATCTCCATTTAACTGACCTATTTGGCCCATGCAAACGTAAATGGATCTTGAAGAATGACTGTGGACTGTAAAATCAGGTGATGACTTCAACTGTAGCTACTGTTCCAGATGAGATATTTTTACTGAAGCAAATCAACAAATCCCTTGATATTTTGTAGGCAGCTACAATTCTGTCAAATACTTTTTTGTCTATACTAATTTTTAGGGCCATCCAAAAGTAGACTGCTTCTATCTGGCAGAAACAATAAATCTGCACAGTCTTACCCTAGGACTCATGCTCTTTACCATAATCTAGTCTGTAGAGATCCTGATCAGCCTAACATCCTGCAGATCACCACCTTGGTCTACTACATTAGTAACATCACACTAACTGGTCCAGATGAGGGGGAAGTAGCAAGGAACTTAAATGCCTTAGTAAGACACATGCAAGCCAGAAAGAATCAATAATCCCCAGAAAAACTCAGGGTCCTAAAATCTCTTTTAAGTTTTTTCTAAAGGTCCAGTAGTCTGGGCATGTCAGGATATTTCCTCCAAGGTGAAAGGTAAGTTACTATAACTTGTAAAGGCAAACAATGAAAAGAGGCACAATGCTCGGTGGGCCTAAGTGGATTTTGGACCCCAGCGTTCAGCATATTTGAGTATGCTGCTCTACCTCAATTATCAAATAATACATAAGGCACAAGAAGCTCTGTAGCATGTCCAGGCTGAATTGCAAGATGCTCTACCACTTGTAACTTGTGAGCATATTCAATGACACTAGAAGTGTCTGCCGCAAGTAAAGATCCTATCAGGAGTCTCTGGGACAATCACGTAGCAGAACGCTAGGGCAAAGCCATGCCCGCTCCTGTAAATAACTCTTCTCCTTTTGAGAAACAGCTCCTGGCTTCTTAGTAGTCCCTGACAGAAATACCTACCCATGAGACAAATGTCTATGCAATCAGAGTTGTTCACCACAAACTAGGTGCTATCTGACACACCAAACCATAATACTGGGTATGAGGGCTAGCCTTCATTAAGTGGTTTATAAGAAATCAGTCTTGAGAAATCCAAAAGGCAATTCAATTTTGGACCAGTTGAATAATCGAGTAGCTCACATTTCCACAATATCTATTCTTTATGACTCCTTTCTCATTCCACATTGATGGCTTCAGAGGGAACTCCTTATGATGAGATAATTGAGGAAGAAAACCTTTAGCTGTGACATACAGATGGTTCTGCACATTATGTTGGTACCATTCCTAAGTGGAGGGCTGCAGCATCACAGTCCCAATCAGGACAGTGGTGAAGGTGAAATCTTCTCAGTGGCCAGAACTTCAACCAGTTCATTTGGCTGTTCTCTTTGTCTGGACTGAGAGTTGGCCAGAAGTAAAGGTCCTCAATGATTAATGAACAGTAGGTAACGTTTTGGCTAAATGTTCAGGAATTCCGAAGGATCAGGATTGGAAGACTGTTAACAAGGAAGTCAACGGTTAAAGTCTTTGGAAGGACCTCTCAAAATAAACAGAGTGTGAAAATATTTGTGAAATACGTGAATGCTCATCAAAAGGCATCCACTCTAGAGGAAATGGGCAAATTATACACACTATACGAATGTCACTCACCCTCTGGCCATAGCCACTCCAGTGCTTGCTCAATGGACCTGTATGCAAAATGCCATGGCAACAGAGACAGAGGGTATGTACAGACCCAACATTAACTTCCTCTCACCAGGACTGAGCAGGCTAACGGCAGGTTAACCTGTCAATGGCAAATACCAAAGCTGAGGCACCAATAGGACACCATTTTCCAGAAGAAACAGCCAACTATCTGATTGCAGGTTGATTATATTGGATTCCTTCAGTCACAGACTGGGTAGCAATTTGTCTTCACTGTAATAGACACGTATTCTGGATGTGCATTTATATGTTCTGCCCACAATGCTCTGCCATAATATTATACCACTACTGGGGACTAATAGAATGGCTTATGTACCAACAAAGTATTCCATACAACTTTGCTTTTTGCTTCTGACCAAGAAAGCACTTCAAAGGAAAAAAAAAAAGGCAGCAACGGGCTCTTGCCCATGAGATTGACTGGTCTTACCAGGGTATCATACAGAAGGAGCTGACCTGACAGAAAGGTGTGATGCCTTACCAAAGACTCATCTTCAGTACTAACTGAGAGAGACATCTGAAAGTCTGGAGTTCTACCTTACAGGATTATGTGTATGCTTTCAATAGGCAAAAAACACATGACACAGCTTCTCCTAGCAGGGTTGCTATTATACGTAATAATCCATTCACAGACTTTTTTTTTTTAAGCTTTAGGCTCTAGAGGTCTTGTGTCAAGGAAGGAATGTTCCACCAAGGGTACAATGGTTCCATTGAATTAGGTATTGATACTGCTACCCAGCAATTTTGGGTTCCTCTTGTCACTGAATCATCAGGCAAAGAAGGTGGTTATTCTACTGGTTGGTATGATGAAAACTGACAAACACAGGGAAATTGGATTGATGCTAAATAACAGGAGCAAGGAGAACTTAATTACAATCCAGGAGACTCTCTAGGGTGCCTCTAAGCTCTTCCACATCTAATAGTAACAGTGAAAGGACAATTACAACTTAACACAGTACCACAGAAGATTTGGATCCTGCAAGAGTGAAGCCTTCAGTCACCTGACCATGTAAAGACACCTGACCAGTTGAGGTGCTGGCTGAGGACAAAGGGAATACGGAATAGGTAGGAGAAGAAAGAGGCTGTAAATATCAAATATATCCTCTTGATACTACAGACCATTATAGAACTGAGGGATACAGCAACTATATATATTTTCTTCCCTTATACATAAATGATAGATGGATATATATTTAGATAGATACAGACACAGAGAGATACATTATTTTACCTAAGAATTTTTGTTGTAGTTAATTTAGTCTTTAGGTAGCACAGTTCTGTTACCTAAACGCTTGAAACTATAAATTTTAGTAGTTAGTATCACCTAGGGATGGATAAAATATCTGCTGGAACTTTGTGTCTGTTCTGGGGACGGGGAGAGAATATCTTCATTTGTAAAAAGGAACAGTACGTCTTGTTAAGTAAAAGCATAATATTTTTGTTGTATGAAAGTTCAAACACATATAGATGGTGTGTATGGAGATGCGGAGTGGCCAAAGGAGTGGCATGTGCCAGTTATTAAACTACTGTCTCTCGGGTCCAAACCTACCCTTTTCTTTCTTCTCCATCATGTTTGGGCTGGGATTCTGTAAACTATTATTTCTTCTTTGCCAACCAGTTTCCTGGCTGTTAAGTTCTGACAAAAGGAACACAGGATGGAAACTGGAAAGCACGATGAGGGGAGAAAGACTTGCTCCTTGCTATTACTCGTCATTACTATCAATATTGTTTTAGCGAAGGACCTGGTGGCAGCAGTTGATTCTTCTGGTCTTTAGAGGTTTTTTGTTTTGTTTTCTTAGCATTCCCAGGACCAGTTTCACAGAGCTCCCTCAGAGACACTAACATTAGCCTAGTAGCATCTCTCTTCAGAAATCTGAGGCTCAGTTCATCAAGTTCCAATCTCCAAGCTCCTGAGGTACCTACTGGATAACATCTCCTCCTCAGAAGTCTGAGTCCCAGACCCATGGGGCCTATTCTCTAAGTTTTTAAGTATCTAGGTTCTAAAAATCCTAACCTCTTGTTCCTTCAGACTGAGGTGAGTGCTGATTCCCATAGTTACCATCTGTGTATTACCTCAGGGTTTCCTTTTCGCTTTTTCAGTTCTCATACACATATTACGTCAATTCCTTACAATAAATTCTCTCTGTTGAAACACACAGTATGATTTCTGTTTTACTAAATAAAAATGTCCCATCAATGGAATAAGGGTTCATAAAATCATGGTAAATCTATAAAAATAAACTTCAATGTAAATATTAGGAAGAATACAGATGATCTATGAGGACTGATACAAAAAGATACTCAAGATACATCCTTCAATGAAAAAAAGCATGGTATATGCTATAATTTGAATGTTTATGTACCCCCAAAATTCACCTGTTGAAATTCTAACCCCCAAAGGGGAGGGTTATTAGTAAGTAGGGCCTTTGGGAGGTACTTAAGTCATGAGGGTGGAGTCCTCTTTATAAAAGAGGTTCCAGAGAGATCCCTTCCCTTTTCCACCATGTAAGGACACAGTGAGAAGGTACCAGCTATGACCCAGGAAGAAGGACTTCACCACAAGAAATATCACTCAATCGGTGGTATTCCGTTATAGCAGCCCAAACAGACTAAGACAGTACATCACAATATTTTAGTATAATTTCAACTGTACTCGAGAAAAAAAGATATTTATAGATGCAAAAGTTATTTTTAGGAAAATAGCTTTTACCTTCTACCTTTTATACCTTCAATATAAAAATTGTATATGTACTATATTTACAACTTAGGAAAGATGTTAAAAGAAAAACACAGAAAAATTAATGAAATATATCCAAGGATTTAATTCAAAGCACCATCTCCCACAGACATCCTTAGTCGTCAGTGTGGGGAGGACAGAGAAAGGCAAAAGTATAGAGGTGTTCTTTCTATTACAACCCCAAACAAAGTAATTTTTTTTTTAACTTCTTACCTTAGCAACTTTGTGGTTTGCTGCAGTCTCATGAGATGTATTTTTCAAACCATCTTTGAGCTGTGTGATGAACAAATCATAACCCTCCGTACTAGAAATATCTACCTTTTCTAAACATGCAGATAAGAGCTGTTGTGCCTAAATAAAAGAGATGATCACAAAAAATTAACCACAACCAAAAATGTTAAATTCAGATTCTTATACAAATATTTTAATTCTGATAGGTACTATACTAAAGCTTCCTACTTTTACGTTTTTTAAACAAACTTAGTTAAATCAAATAATGACTTGAAGGGCTGTTACAAAATTAAATGAGATAAAGCAACGTATTCAGTGTAGTACCACATAGTAAAGTTTTAGTACATAGAAGCTTTTATAAGCCAAAGCAAGATAGAAAAAACTGGCTAAGTTGAAACCATGAACAAAAGTAAAAGAGATAAAAATGTAAAGACATAAATGTAAAGTGCTCCAATGAGCTTTAAATACTCAAACTATGCAAAACCATAAGAGGGGTCACTAAGTCAGCAGGTAATAAAAAAAAAGCCCTTTGCATTGTTACCCACATATTCAATATGAACTACGTTAACAGAAGTATTGGGGCAATATATGGAAAAGAACACATCCACACTAATCCAACCAAACCCAGGACCCCATTCTTTAGGCAAGACAGTAACAAACTAGTGTGATGCAGGAAAGGATGCCTGGGATGGTGGAAGGACTACAAACAATATTACGTGAACAAGAGAGCTGTAATTATTTATGTAGAAAGAAAGAAAACCAGCAACAGATATTATGAGCTGGCAAGGTGGAGGAGGTGGCAGAAGCTGGCTAAATATCTAGCATTTAGGTCAGAGTAGTAGGAAAAATATTGACTTGACGGTCCATTTCATATACATGTTCAACTATTTTATTGTAATTCTGTAGTTCCTTTTAAAACCCAACAGTTTGATACCATCCTTCATTGTAGGCTACGATGTATATCCTTTATTAAGATATCACATGGTCTAAGTTCCTTAAAGTAGGAGAGGAAAAAATGTTCAGTACAAGTAGAACTAATTAATTCTCTGTCCAAAGATTTTAGACATGCCCCCAGATCCAGATATTCTGATGACAAAAAGATGGCTACTCTGTTTTCAGAACTCAAACCTTTAGCAACATGCTTTCAATATTAACATATACTAGATGACTGTGATATGACAGTAAATATGAAATCTAAGTAGATATACATTGGTACTTTTTTTTTTACAAAATGCCTTCCAAAGAGGGAATAAAACATTTAAACTGCACTTAAAATTCACACATTAACACTTTTCATGTCCTAAAAATGGGAAATATGCTATATTGATTTTTATGAATTAATCATATCAGTCTGCCAAATGCAAAACAATTAATAATCAACAACTTGGGATGAAGACAAATAATATCTCACTTTATTAGTGTGTACAGCATTATAATCTTTTATATTCTGAGATGATTTAAAATCTGATAAATCGGAAAAATGTACTTTCAAATTACATGATATGAACATCAACTCACACAAAAGGATTTAAGTTAGGGTAGACTTACAAATTAAGTAATGAATATGTAACACAGAAAAATACATATAGCTAAAATTTTAAACTGGAATTGTTAAGAAACATGATACATAGCAAAGATTACTGGTTGTCCATTACTATTTATTCCTTCATTTTTAATATTAAAGAAAAAAGAACCACCTCAGCTTAATGTGGCCATGTGACTGAATTCTAGCCAATGGAGTAAATATGAAAAGGGCATATATGAAAGAGTTTTTAAAAGAGAACAAGAAAAATGATGGAGGGGAAGAGAAGGAAGGAGAGGATGAGGGAGGTAGGTGAAAGGAAAAGGAGAGAAAGAGGGTGGGTAATACTAGTGTGCTCCCCTGGCCTTCTGCCCACCTTTTCCTTAAGACAGAAGTAATGAGACTTGAAGCAGCTGTCTTGGACTCAGGAAATGGAAGCCAAGTGTTGAGGTAAACAAAGCTGTCCCTATAACTTAGCCCAGTACTGTTACTGGAAAGAAACTATCCTGTTTAAGCCACTGTATTTTGGGGCCTCTGTTACAGTGGTATAACCTGTACAGTTCATACTTCATTGTTTTTATAGGGATACATATATAATATTCTCAAAGGACAACCTAATTTCATTTAACAGCTAGTAAGTCTGAAACTACATTAAGTAGAAAAGCATATTGATACTTATTTCAACTTACCTCTGTGACAGGTAATTCAAGCTGAACCACATCATCCTGCTTTGAAACTGGAGTTTGCAGAGCAGTGTCTAACAACAAGATTCCATTAAGGTCCTTTCTACACCCTACTGCATAATCATCCACAAAAATAACTTTATCCACAGCAGAAATATACTGACATTTCACCTGTCCACCTGGTTTAGCTGTTAAAAGAACAAAAATTCAACACTTAAGATTTTAAGGCCAATAGTTCATTTAAAATAAATGTTTACATGGCAACTAAATATAATAATCTTTGACTGAAAAAAAATGCTCTAAAGGACATTAGAACTGATAAATTGGAATATGTACTGTAGCTTAAAGTAACAATATGAAATTATCAGAACTTGAAAACTATATTGCTGTTATAAGAGAATATCATTATTCTTAGAAATACACATGGAAATTGTAAAGGGTAAAGGAACATGATATACGCAACCTATTCACAAGAGAGCAAAAGTAATATGTATGTATGTGTGAGGGGATGATAAGAAAATGTGGTAAAAGATTTAAAATTAAAATTAGTGAAACTGGGGGTTTCCCTGGTGTCACAGTGGTTAAGAATCTGCCTGCCAATGCAGGGCACACGGGTTCGAGCCCTGGTCGGGGAAGATCCCACATGCCGCGGAGCAACTAAGCCCATGCACCACAACTACTGAGCCTGTGCTCTAGAGCCCGCGAGCCACAACTACAGAAGCCCGTGTGCCTACAGCCTGTTCTCCGCAACAAGAGAAGCCACCACAATGAGAAACCCGTGCACCGCAATGAAGAGTAGCCCCCACTCACGCAACTAGAGAAAGCCGGCACGCAGCAACAAAGACCCAACGTGGCCAAAAATAAATTTAAAAAAATAAAATATATAAATTTAAAAAAATTAGTGGAACTGGGTAAAAGGTGTAGAGAAGTTCTTTGTACTACACTACTTCAAAATAAAGTGTTTGGAAAAATTTTTTAAATATTCAATACTGTACAACATTGTAAATCAACTATACTTCAATTAAAATAAATACTCAATATTTTCTTTACATCTTTTTTCCAAAAGTCATTAAGCATAAAGTCAATGTGGACAGTTTTTAGGTAACTACCTCAAAAGTTCTTTAGGGCTTTTATATCTGAGATAAAATTATGGAGAATGGTTATAACCTAAGCTAAGAGAACTAGTAAAGTCTCTAGTTCAACTACCACTGAAAAAACAGTCAACTATCACCGACAATCAATGTCCCCTGAAGTTTCCACTAAATCAATTTCAGAAGAGTATTTTAACAGAAATAAAATTTCTCAGAATAAATTAGAGTAGAATTTCAAGAAGTATTACAAAAGACAGTAAAACACAGAAGCTTTAAATACCAAAAAATATTGGAAAAGATAACATCAATTTATACATTTTAATTTATAAGAGATTTATAAGGAGACTAATGTTAAGTATTCTCCCATGAATACAGAGTCTCTGTAAAAAAGACTTGAAAGAATGATCAACTATGAAATTTTATTGCACTAATGAAGAAACTTCTCTGGAAGCAAGCAATCCTGCCGCCAGTATACCTTATTCTAAACCCCCACCACGACGCTACAGAACATTCCTGATAGTAGTACGATTATTGCCTAGTGATACAAAAGCAGAAAAGAGGAGATAAATCAGGGTCCTACTCATCAACCTATAGGACAACTATAAAACATGTTATAATCAATTAATATTAGGATTGGCTTTCTTAATCCCAGATTATTACAGCTCTCTCAAGCTCCTGGAGACATTACGTAACTGATTAGGAACTAATTCATTATCTACATAAAACCAAGAAAAATTCATGGAATTTCTATAGTTCATTCCCAGATCTTTTGATTTGAAATATATGTTAGCATATAGGAAAATAATCTCTGTAATACAATAAAACAGGAATATTGACCTAGCACTTTTGATCTCTAGGTAAAATCACAAGAAATCATACACATTATAGGAACTGAGAGTAAAATTATATAAGAACTTGTAAAGATAGTTTCAAAACTCATTAACTATAATTTTTTTAAATAGACTATCCTTTTTTTACAGCAGTTTTAGGTTCACAGCAAAATTGAGCAGAAGGCAGAGATTTCCCATATGTGCCATGCCCCCCACACATAACTATAAAATTTTTAAAACCAAAACTATGAATTCTGTTTTATTGTTTTAGGGATAGGTAATTAGGTAAGGAACTGTAAAAACCATTATTTTGTGAAAACTTTCCCAGAGAGGTATAAAATGTGAGAATCTACGCAAAGCTTTTCAACTGGGTTTCCATGCAACCCTAGAATTCCATATAATGTCACTAGAAATTCCTCAATAGATCTTGACAAAAGAAAGTCAACACTTTTTTGGAACTTCTTATACTATACAATATTAGCCCTCAAAGTAATGCACAGTGACCAAGCAGCCTTATTGGCAATTTCTTCAGAGGTCTTCCAGGCCCACAGAGCAGCATGTAGTAGAACCGTGTTTATTCAGATGAGTCCATTCCCGATTTTTTGACCTAAGTTACAGAAGGCCATTTGTAAGCAGTGACTTGCTGTACTACACACCAGAAAGACAGTAAACTTATTATCAGCCATACTACCCCAAAGGCTCTTTGAGTTCGTGTGACCTCATCTTCACTAATTACATTAGCAAAGACCCTATTTCTAAATAAGGTCACAATCTGAGGTCCCATGTGCACATGAATTGTACAACCCACCACACAAACTCTTTCTCTGAATCTTTTACTCAGCCTGAGAACTTTATTTCGAGAAAAAGAGCTTTGCTAATGTAGGCTGATAGTATGCTCAAGATTTAATTTACATCTGGCCCTAAACAAGTTTTAGATTTCTGTGAAGAAAAAATATCCTGCAATGAACAAAGAATATTTTATGGAACTTTTCACCTTCTAACACGTTTGGGCATGTCTTTTCTTACCTAACAAGAAATAAGACCAAAGACACAAATTCTCTAACTTGGGATAAAAATGAAATCCATGTGTGCTTAAGTCTGACCCAGAACTGAGTATTTGTACAGCAAAAAAACAAGCACAGGTTTCACAGTGAGAGGTAACAATAGACATTTATTTTTAGTTATAAGAATAACAATTTTAAGTGCATAAAGGTTCATAAAAGAGATGAAACCAAGAAACCTATGTTCAAGCCAGGATGTGTCATTCAGTAAGAAAACATCTTTTCAAAGGTTTGTATGAAATTGTCTCTTAAGTTATACATTTATTCATATTGCTTTGTTCCATGGTTTTAGTAGTATTACTATGCAACACTGTTGATAAATTTTAATGCTGCAAATAACATTAACAAAAAACTTACAGGACTTCTCTGGTGGTGCAGTGGTTAAGAATCCACCTGCCAATGCAGGGGACATGGGTTCGAGCCCTGGTCCGGGAAGATCCCACATGCCGTGGAGGAACTAAGCCCATGCGCCACAACTACTGAGCCCACATGCCACAACTACTGAAGCCCACACGCCTAGAGCCCGTGCTCCACAACAAGAGAAGCCACCACAATGAGAAGCCCGTGCACCACAACAAAGAGTAGCCCCTACTCGCCCCAACTAGAGAAAGCCTGCACGCAGCAACGAAGACCCAATTCAGCCAAAAATAAATAAGTTTATAAAAAATAAAAAACTTATAACTTGTACTTAAACTAAACCTCCCAAGTTTACCTTTAAAAAACTTAAGTCCCATTTTGGCATAAGTTAGTTATTTAATAGAAATTTATTTTGTTTGCCTTCTGAGTTTAAAATGTCTGAAAATAAATTTCTCAAAGAAAGGTAAGTCATGCTTAACTAATGTTTAAATTTTCAAGAAAAGTTGGCTAAAAAGTCATTTTTGGCTTTTAAATACAGGGGAAAAACTCTTACACCTACCCTCTACGACATGTTACACCTTGTTAGAATTTTCTATAGAAGATACTTGTAAAATGACTTTGAACCCTACAGGATAAAGTTTAAAAAGAAATTCAAGCAGAAAATTTTAATAGAAGAAACACTCAAATTTCCTCCAACTATACCAGAGATCAGCAAGCTTCTTATAAAAAGGTCTGATAGTAACTATTTAAGGCCTCACAATACATATGGTCTTTCTCACAATTACTCAACTCTGCCACTGTAGTGCAAAAGCAACATGTAAATAAACGGGTATATATGTGTTCCAGTAGCATTTTATTTGCAAAATCAGGAAACAGGTTGAGAGCTACCGAGGTGGCAGGCCATAGTTTGCAGACTCCTGACTGACACTAATGACTTGCATTACTACAGATTTTCTTTTGGGGCAGGGGAAATTTCACAAAAATAGTAGGTTAAAAATTCACAGCCAGACACAATAAGCTGCTGAAACCTAACATAGAAAAATCTTGAAAGCAACCAGAGGATATGTTACGTACAAGCAAGTAATAATTACAATAAAAGCACATTTATCATTAAAAACCATGGGGTTTGTTAGGAATTGAACCATTTTTTAAAATACTGAAAAAAGAAATTCTATATTCAACAAAAATATCCATCAGGAATGAAGGTGAAATAAAGACATGCTCAGATGAGGGAACACTAAAGGGAAATTCTGCCAGCAAACCTGCTCAAAAAGAATCACAAAAGGAAGTTCATCAAAGAGAAGAGAAACTATTCAGAAATAAACTTAAAGTATCAAGAATGAGGGAAGAGGGCTTCCCTGGTGGCACAGTGGTTGAGAATCTGCCTGCCAATGCAGGGAACACGGGTTCGAGCCCTGGTCTGGGAAGATCCCATATACCGCAGAGCAACTAGGCCCGTGAGCCACAACTACTGAGCCTGCGCGTCTGGAGCCTGTGCTCCACAACAAGAGAGGCCGCGATAGTGAAAGGCCCGTGCACCGCGATGAAGAGTGGCCCCCGCTTGCCACAACTAGAGAAAGTCCTCGCACAGAAACGAAGACCCAACACAGCCAAAAATAAAATAAAATAAATAACTAAATAAATATTAGAAAAAAAAAAAGAATGAGGGAAGAGCAACAGAAATGGTAAATATCTGGGTAAATGTAAGTGATGATTCTTCACCTCAGTTCTTTAAAATATATTTGACAACTGAAAGCAAAAATTACTACAATGCCTGGGGGTCTTCAATGTCACATATATGTAATAAATAAGTCAACCATAACTTAAAAGAGAGAAGGGTACAATAGGGCGGTATGGTTTCTATATGCCACTTAAAGTGGTAAAATAGGGCTTCCCTGGTGGCGCAGTGGTTAAGAATCCGCCTGCCAATGCAGGGGACATAGGTTTGAGCCCTGGTTCGGGAAGATCCCACATGTCGTGGAGCAACTAAGCCTGTGCACCACAATTACTGAGTCTGTGCTCTAAATCCCGAGAGCCACAACTACTGAGCCCTCGTGCCACAACTACTGAAGCCCACGTGCCTACAGCCCATGCTCCACAATAAGGGAATCCACCACAATGAGAAACCCATGCACTGCAATGAAGAGTAGCCCCTGCTCGCTGCAACTAAAGAAAGCCCATGCAACAACGAAGACCCAACGCAGCCATGAGTAAATAAAGTTCCCTAAATAAATAAATAAATAAATAAAGTGGTAAAATACTGACTCTAAATAGACTGAGAAAAGTATGTATATTGCAATCCTTCAAGTAACTACAAAAGCACATACAAATAATTAGGCAAAAGCAATAGATAAGTTTAAAAAAAAAATCAAGCCAAAAAAAGCAGAAAGAAAAAATAAAGGAAAAAAGAGGAAACAAATAAATAATCAACTGGAGTATCTAAATCAAAATATCAACAACTACATTAAACATAAATGGCCTAAGTATGCCAATGAAAAGATAAACTGAATTTAAACACACACAAGCCAATTCTATGATGTCTACAAGAAACTTTTACCATTCTAAAAGGGTAAAAGGATGGAAAAAAGATATATCATGCAAATGTTATCATAGAAAGATGGAATAGTTATATTTAGATCAGCCAATGATCATAACAAAGAAAATCACCAGGAATAAATGAGGACATTACATGATAAAAGGGTCAGTTCATGAAGAACAAAAAGCAATCCTAAATATATATACACATAGGAGAACTTCAAAATACATTCAGCAAAAATTAACAGAACTGAAGGGAGAAATAGGCATCCATAATTACAGTGGAAGACTTCAACTTTCAGTAGTTAACAGAACTAGTAGATAGAAAACAGTACCATCAAAAAAAAAAAAACAGTACCATCAACCCATGACATTTTAAAAATATTCCACCTATCAACAGTAGAATGCACATTCATTTCAGATGCACACTGAATATTAATCAAGACATATCATATCCTGGATCATAAGACAGACCTTAATATACAAGAAGTGAAGTTAAAAGTATGTTCTCTGAGAGCCCAGAAATAAACCCATACACCTCCGGGTCAATTAATCTTCAACAAAGGATGTAAGAATATACAATGCGAAAAAGACAGTCTCTTCAGCAAGTGGTATTGGGAAAGTTGGATGGCCACATGTAAATCAATGAAGTTAGAACACACCCTCACACCACACACAAAAATAAACTCAAAATGGCTTAAAGACAAATATAAGACATGACACCATAAAACTCCTAGAAAAGATCATAGGGAAAACATTCTCTGAAATAAATCATACCAATGTTTTCTTAGGTCAGTCTCCCAAGGCAACAGAAATAAAAGTGAAAATAAACAAACGGGACCTAATCAAACTTATAGGCTTTTGCACAGCAAAGGAAACCATAAACAAAACAAAAAGACAACCTATGAACTAGGAGAAAATATTAGCAAATGATGTGACAGACAAGGGCTTAATCTCCAAAATATACAAGTAGCTCATACAACCCAATCGAAAAATGGGCAGAAGAACTTAATAGACATTTCTCCAAAGAAGAAATACAGATGGCCAACAAGCACATAAAAAGATATTCAACATCACTAATTATTAGAGAAATGCAAATCAAAACTACAATGAGGTACCACCTCACGCTGGTCATAATGGCCATCATTAAAAAGTCTACAAATAACAAATGCTGGAGAGGGTATGGAGAAAAGGGAACCCTCCTACACTGTTGGTGGGAATGTAAGTTGGTGCAGCCACTAGGGAAAACAGTATGGAGGTTCCTCAAAAGACTAAAAACATAATTACCATATGATTCAGCAATCCCACTCCCGGACATATATCCAGACAAAAATTATTCAAAAAGATACATGCACCCCTATGTTCACAGCAGCACTATTCACAATAGCCAAAACACGAAAACAACCTAAATGTCCAGCAAAAGATGAATGGATAAAGAAGATGTGGTACATATATACAATCAAATACTACTCAGCAAATAAAAAGAACAAAATAATGTCATTTGCAGCAACAGGGATGCAACTAGAGATTATCATACTAAGTGAAGTAAGTCAAAAAGAGAAATACAAAATACCATATGATATCACTTATATGTGAAATCTAAAATATGACACAAATGAACCTATGTACAAAACAGAAACAGGGCTTCCCTGGTGGCGCAGTGGTTGAGAGTCCGCCTGCCGATGCAGGGGACGCGGGTTCGTGCCCCGGTCCGGGAAGATCCCATATGCCGCGGAGCGGCTGGGCCCGTGAGCCATGGCCGCTGAGCCTGCGCGTCCGGAGCCTGTGCTCCGCAACGGGAGAAACCACAACAGTGAGAGGCCCGCGTACCGCAAAAAAAAAAAAAAAAAAAGAGATCAAAACAGAAACAGACTCATGGACACAGAAAACAGACTTGTGGTTGCCAAGAGGGAGGGGATTGGGGGAGGGATGGGGTCAGCAGATGTTAGCTATTGTATACAGAATGGATAAATAACAAGGTCCTACTGTACAGCATGGGAAACTATATTCAATATCCTATGATAAACCATAATGGAAAAGAATGTTTAAAAAAAGAATGTATATATGTATAACTGAATCACTTCAGTGTACAGCAGAAATTAACACAATGTTGTAAAACAACTATACTTCAATAAAACAAACAAACAAACAAAAGGTATGTTCTCTGACCATAATGGATTTAAGTAGAAATCAGTAACAGAAATATAATGGGAAACCTCTAAATACTTGTAAATTAAACAACATACTTCTAAATAATCTTTAGGTCAATGAAGAAGTCTAAACATTTTTAAAAGAATGAAAATGAGGGAGTTCAGTTCCCCATGGTCTAGTGGTTGGGATTCGGCGCTTTCACTGCCGTGGCCTGGGTTCAATCCCTGTTGGGGAACTGATATCCCACAAGCTGCAGCACAGCCAAAAAAAAAAAAAAGAATGAAAATGAAAATATAATATCAAAACGTCACATGAAGCTAAAACAGGGACTTCCCTGGTGGTCCAGTGGTTAAGAATCCGTCTTCCAATGCAGGGGACGTGGGTTCAATCCCTGGTCGGGGAACTAAGATCCCACATGCCACAGGGCAACTAAGCCCTCATGCCACAACTACTGAGCACGCAGGCCACAACTAGAGAGCCTGCGTGCCACAACTAGAGAGAAGCCCATGCATCACAACGAGGAACCCACATGCTGCAACTGAGACCCGATACAGCCAAAAATTAAATAAATAATTTTTAAAAACAAAAAGAAGCTAAAACAGTGATTAGAGTAAAATTTATAGGAATTGAACGCTTATACTGGGGTGGGGAAGAAGGCCTTAAATCAATAACCTAAGCTTCCTACTTAAGAAAACCAGAAAAAGAGCAAAACAAGCAAAAGAAAAGAATAAAGATAATAGCAGAAATCAGTGGAAGTGAAAATAGAAAAACAACACAGAAAATCAATATAAGCAAAAACGAGTTCTTTGAAAAGATCAATGAAATTTATAAAGCTGTAGCAAGACTGACAAAGAAAAAAAAAGAAGACATAAATTACCAATAATATCAGGAATGAAAGAGGAGCTAGACGACAGATTCTGTAGACATCGAAAGATAAATAATACTATGAACATCTCTATGCACATAAATTTGACAACTTAGGTCATCAAAATAAATAAATTTGACACTACAAATGTTAAGAAGATAACTGAGGAATAATACAGGTAGATCTATACACATAAATTTTGAAACATTAGTGAGATTCCTTAAAAACCACAAACTACCAAATTATCCAAAATGAAACAGATAATCTAAATTAAGGAAAGTGAATTCACAGTTTAAAACTTTTCAAAGAAATCTCCAGGCTTACCTGATTTCTCTGGAGAACTTAAAAAGTAACACCAATTTTACACAATCTCTTTCAGGAAACAGAAGAAGAGGGAACACTTCCAAACTCATTTTATGAGGCCAGATTTAACCTGATATCAAAACTAGAAAAAGACAGTACAAAAAGAGAAACTGCATACCATTATTCCTCACGCAGATTGATGCAAAAATCCTCAACAAAATAAAAGCAAATGGAGTTTAGCAATATATAAAAATGACAATACACCAGGACCAAGTAGGGTTATCCCAGGGATGCAAAACTGGTTCAATATTCAAAAATCAATCAATGTAAGCTATCATGATAATTGCTTAAAGAAGAAAAACCACATAATCAACTCAGCAGATGCATTTGGCAAAATACATCTTTTCATGATTTAAAAAAAAAAAAAAAGCCCTCAGCAAATTAAAAGGTAATTTCCCCAATCTGATAAAGGATGACTACAGGAAGTCTACCACTATCAAACACTTAATGGTAAAACACTGAACACTTTCCCCCTAAGATCACGAACAGGACAAGGATATTACACTCTCACCACTCCTATGCAATATCATGATGGAAGATCTAGCCACTGCAATAAGAAACGGGGAACCAGACAGATTAGAAAGGAAGAAATCAAACTGTCCCTATTCACAGATAACATGATTACCTATGTAGAAAATCCCAAAGAATCTAAAAAACAAACAAAAACTCCTAGAGCTAACGAGTTGGGCAAGGTTTCACTGAACAAAGTCAATACACAAAAATCAAACAACTGTATTTCTATATACTAGCAATGATCAATCTGAAACCAAAATTCACCCCCCAAATTAACAGTCTACAAGAGCTCTAAAAACATAAAATAAAATACTTAGATATATATCTAACAAAAGGTATACAGAATATGTATGCTGAAAAGTACAAATGACCAGTGAAAGAAATCAAAGAAGAGCTAAATAAAACCATGGTCACAGAATGGAAGAGTCAACATAGCAAAGATGTCCTCTATAAATTTAATGCAATTTCAATCTAAATCCCAGCAGGAGTTTTGAGATATAGATAAACTGAGTCCAAAATAATTTGAAAAGGCAAAGGAACTGGAATAGCCAAAACAATTTTGATAAAGAATAAAGCTGGACAAATCACATTATATGACTTTAAGACCTGCTATAAAACTTATATTACCACAAGAATGTGTGCTACTGGAAAATGTATAGACACATTAGATCTATGGAACAGAACAGAATCCAGAGACAGAACTGCATAAACATAACCATCTGATTTTTTTAAATGACTTTTTTAATTGTGGTAAATTATACATTACATAAAACTTACCATTTTAACCATTTCTAAGTGTAAAGTTCAGTGGCATTAGGTACATTCATGTTTTGCAACCATCACCACCATCCATCCACAGATGGATGGATGCAATACTGAAACTATAACCATTGACACTAACTCCCCACCTCCATCCCTATAGAACCTGGCAACCACTATTCTACTTTCTTCTGTCTCTATGAAATTGACTAAGTACCTCATGTAAGTGGCATCATACAGTATTTGTTCTTTTGTGACTGGCTTATTTCACTGAGCATAACATCTTCAAGGTTCATCCATGATGTAGCATGTGTTAGAATTTCCTCCCTTTTTAAGGCTAATATTTCATTGTATACATACACCATATTTTGTTTATCCATTCATCCACTGATAGACACTTGGGTGGCATCTACTTCTTGTCTAGCTGGGAATAATGCCACTGTGAACATGGCATACAAATGTTTCTTCAAGATCCTGCTTTCAATTCTTTATACCCAATACTCAAACGTAGAATTTCAAGTTCATACAGTAATTTTTAATTATTTGAGAAACTGTATTACTCAAATGTGGAATTGCAGGTTCATATGGTAATTTTTAATTATTTGAGAAACCACATACTGTTATCCACAATGGCTGCACCATTTTATATTCCTACCAGTATGGCAAAAAAGGTTCCAATCTCTATATATCCTTGCCAACACTTACTCTTCTTTTTTCTTTTTTGATAATAGCCATCCTAATGGGTGTGAAGTGATACCTCATTGTGGGTTTGATTTGCATTTCCCTAATGATTAATGATGCTGAGCATCCTTTCATGTGCTTGTTGGTCATTTGTTTATCTTCTTTGGAGAAATGTCTATTTAAGTCCTTTGTTTATTCTTTAACCAGGCTATTTGTTTTTTGCTGTTGTTGAGTTGCTTCTCTGTAATTGTCTAAATATATCTGGCTATATCTCTGGATACCTGATTGGGAAATATTTTCTCCCCTTCTGTGTTCTGCCTTCTTACTCTCTTGATAGTATCCTTCAATGTGCAAAAGTTTTTCATTTTGATGAAGTCCAATTTGTCTATTTATTCTCTGGGTGTCTGTGCCTTTGGTATCATATCCAAGAAATCACTGTCATATCCAACATCTTGAAGCTTTTCTGCTTTGTTTTCTTCTAAGAGCTTAAGAGTTATAGCTCTTACACTCAAGTCTTTGATCCATTTTGAGTTAATTTTTGTATATGGTGTTTTGTATATGTTTGACTATGGTGTATATGATTGTATAATGGTCGAACTTCATTCTTTTGCATGTGGATATCCAGTTTTCTCAGCACTATTTCTTAAAGAGATCGTCCTTTCCCCCTTTGGATGGTCTTGGCCTCCTCGTCAAAAATCATTTGACCACATATGTAAGGGGTTACTTCTGTGCTCATTAGTCCATCAGTCTTTATGTCTGTCTATGCCAGAACCACATTGTTTTGATTACTGTAGCACTGTAGTAATAAATTTTGAAATCAGCAAGTGTGAGTCCTCCAACATTTTTCTTTTTTCTTTTTTTTTCAAGAATGCGTTGGCTATTTGGGGTCCCTTGAGATTCCATACAAATTTTAGGATGGATTTTTCTATTTCTACAAAAAAAAGTCATTGGGATTTTGATAAGGATTGCAATCTGTAAACAGCTTTGGGTAGTACTGACTTCTTAACAATACAGAGACAATACCAAATGCTGGCAAGGATGCAGAGCAAGTGGAACTCAAAAATTTCTAATGGAAATGCATAATGGTACAGCCACACTAGTTTGACAGCTTCTTATAAAGTTAAACATACACTTACCAAATGGCCTTGCAATCCCACTTCTATGTATTTACCCTAGAGACATAAAACCTTTATTCACATAAAAACTTGTATTCAGGTGTTTATAACAGCTCTATTCATAATTATCAAAAGCATGTCCTCCCAAGACTGACTGACTAAATAAATGGTGATACATTCAAATAGTGGAATACTATTTAGCAATAAAGAGGAATGAACTATGGATACATGCAACAACTCGATGATTCTCACAGGTATTATGCTTTGTGCAACAAGTCAGTATCAAAAAGTTACATACTGGGGCTTCCCTGGTGGCACAGTGGTTGAGAGTCCGCCTGCCAATGCAGGGGACACGGGTTCGTGCCCCGGTCCGGGAAGATCCCACATGCCGCAGAGCGGCTGAGCCTGTGAGCCATGGCCGCTGAGCCTGCGCGTCCGGAGCCTGTGCTCCGCAACGGGAAAGGCCACAACGGTGAGAGGCCCGCGTACAGCAAAAAAAAAAAAAAAAAAGTTACATACTGGGTTTCCCTGGTGGTGCAGTGGTTAAGAATCCGCCTGCCAATGCAGGGGTCACGGGTTCGAGCCCTGGTCCGGGAAGATCCCACATGCCGCGGAGCAACTAAGCCCATGCGCCACAACTACTGAGCCTGCGCTCTAGAGCCCACGAGCCACAACTAGTGAGCCCGTGTGCCACAACTACTGAAGACCATGCTCCACAAGAGAAGCCACCGTGGTGAGAAGCCTGCACACCGCAACAAAGAGTAGCCCCCACTCGCTCAACTAGAGAAAGCCCGCGCGCAGCAACAAAGACCAAACACAGCCATTAATTAATTAATTAATTAAAGTTGCATGCTGTAGGGTTCCATTTCCATACATTCTAGAAAAGACAAAACTAACAATACAGAGAACAGATCAGTGATTACCAAAGGTTGGGGCTGTGGGGGGGAGGCTAACTACAAACAGACACCAAAGTGGATACCACAGGGAACTTTTCAGGTATTGAAACTGCCCTGTACCCTGATTGTGGTGATGGTTACATGATCTATGCATGTATTACTAGTATACACACATAAAAGGCCATTTATTATAATCATTAATCAAAATTTATTTTTAAATTATATAAAAGAATAAAGACATAGGAAAATATTTACAATACAGTTTTAACAAAGTAAAGGGGGGAAATAGTTCATAACATATCTTACCATCCAAGTTCTATAAAAATATATTAAATAATAGAAAAAGGCAAAAAGAACCTGTTACACACCAAAATGCTAAGACGGGCCATCTCTAGGTAATGAAACCACAGGTAACTGCACCTTCCCTTAGTCTATCTATGTCCTATAATAAGGTAAATCACTTTTAAAATGGAAATTTTCAAAGGAAGAAAATTGCAGGGTTTTTTTAACTAGTTATCAATTTTAATACCCATATTAAGAAACAGTCAACTCTAAAAATACACCATCCATGTGCATCCCTATAAAACTTCTAAAAATACTATCAGAAATACATTATCTTTGCAAACTGACACAACACACTGTAAAAGTCCATGTCCACTGAGATATCATCAGACTTCAATGCTTAAAATAGTCTACCATAACATATAAACATACAAATATCATTCAAGGTCAATAAAGAGCGTGCAAAATTAATGTTAGGTTCTTATAAAGCCCTTAAAATTTATTTAAAGTTACCAAAATAAAATCATTTAACAGAAGTTGTTAGTATAGTGTATTATTCAAAGCCAAAATGAGTATTCCTACAAAAGAGAACTTGGTGCAAAGCAAAGGAAGTTTGGGAAAGTTCGGTGGCTAGACCATGAAGAAAAAGTAACAAATGGATAAAATATAGAGCAGGGATAGTATTATTTAGGCAGATCTACCTAAACATGGAAGCGGTTCTCCGAAATATACAGAATTACTGGAATTAAGAGTTCCAATTCTCCCTATTCACTTTATCCAAAACTACCACCAGACCACTTATTTTTACAATAATCTTAAGTATCTGACATCAATTGAGAAAGTTTTGAGAACATAATCACCACTGAAAAATTTCCATGGATGGGACTCAATCTTTAAGGACCTACTTCCTGTAAGAAATTGTGGGGCCCTTTTCATATACATTACTCAATTTGACACAGTTAAATCTCTTAACCAGTCTGGGATATATAGGTTACATGCTTCCTTCAGGATTTTGACCTGGCTATAATTAAGTAAAATTTGGGGACTAACTTCCCTATCTGATATTGCACAGGAGAACCCCTAACCATCTGTAAATAAATTCCTGTTGCTACACAGGAAGTTGCCCATGTGAGAAGCAACTCAGCTACAAATCAATATAATTCTACAATTTGGAACATGTGACCTTGTGAATTTCTATTCGGAGCTCATATCTGAAACTGCTATTTTCTGTTTAACATAGATGGCACGCATCATCATTCTTCACATAGCCTACATTTTAAGTCAGTTCAAGTCAAATCCCATCCAAATACGATGAAAATGCACCCAGCTGTTTTTGCATACTACAATTAACAGGCCAACAAAAACTTCCCCTGGATATCTGCCTTGCTGCTCTCTCACATCACTGGGATCTTTGCTCAAGTGCCATCACAGAGAGACCCCCCCCACCCCGCCAGACCACCACACAGCATAAATTTATCCACCATCATCTCACATCAGTTTTGATATCTTATGGCATTTATCACCACTTGATATAGGGTATGTGGGGGGGGTGTGGTGTGGTGTGTAATACACCTCTTTCCACTAAACCATGAGCTCTAGGAAAGCAAGGACTTTGTTAACTGCTGTATCACCAGTGCTTGACACACAGTAAATGGTTTTTTTTTTAATTTATTTATTTATTTATTTGTCTGTGTTGGGTCTTCGTTGCAGTGTGCAGGCTTCTCTTTGAGGTGACTTCTCTTGTTGTGGAGAGCAGGCTCTAGGCATGCGGGCTTCAGTAGTTGTGGCATGCGGGCTCAGTAGCTGTGGCTCGCGGGCTCTAGAGTGCAGGCTCAGTAGTTGTGGCACGCGGGCTTAGTTGCTCCGCGGCATGTGGGATCTTCCGAGACCGCGGCTCGAACCTGTGTCCCCTGCATTAGCAGGCAGATTCTTAACCACTGCACCACCAGGGAAATCCCAGTAAATTTTTTTGAATAAATGAATCATTTTCTATAGTTTTGAAGAATTTTTTAATGGATTAAAAGTAAGCTATACTGGGACTTCCCTGGTGGTTCAGTGGGTAAGACTCCATGCTCCCAATGCAGGGGGCCCAGGTTCGATCCCTGGTGGGGGAACTAGATCCCGCATCTACGCTGCAACTAAGAGTTCACATGGCATAACCAAAAGCCCACATGCCACAACAAAGATCCCATGTACCACAACTAAGACCCGGCACAGCCTAAATAAATAAATCATTAATTAAAATATTTTTTAAAAACTAAGCTATAATGTGATAAAATGAAACATTCTAACAGTTAGCTTTTTTCTTAAGACAACATGAAACAAAGACATTTGAGGCATGGAACAGTTGATCTGGTAGATAATCCTAGCCATTTCTGCCCTCTGTAGCCACTATTTCCCCTGCCCTCCTTCTGCCCTGAGTATGAGGTCACTGTCCTTGCTATAGCGGCATTTTGGTGAAAAAGAATCAGAGCACTTAACTGGTTCCAAAAAATCAAACAAAACTGAATTACATGAGAAAAGGACAAAATAGAAAGCAACAGGAATTTGGCCCTTGGTATATTCCTGTTGCTTACAAGCATATTTCATTATATATACACTAAATACAATTTAAGATACAGTGAGGGGACTTCCCTGGTGGCGCAGTGGTTAAGAATCCCCCTGCCAATGCAGGGGACACGGGTTCGAGCCCTGCTCCGGGAGGATCCCACATGCCACGGAGCAACTAGGCCCGTTCGCCACAACGACTGAGCCTGCGCTCTAGAGCCCACGAGCCACAACTACTGAAGCCCGCGTGCCTAGAGCCTGTGCTCCGCAACAAGAGGCCACTGCAATGAGAGACCCACGCACCACAATGAAGAGTGGCCCCCGCTTGCCGCAACTAGAGAAAGCCCTTGTGCAGCAACGAAGACCCAATGCAACCAAAAGTAAATAAATAAAAATTAAATTAAATTAAAATATTTTAAAAAAAAAGATACAGTGGGGTAGGTTTTATTAGCAGACTAACTTGGGAGGTTTTCTTACCAAAAAAAAAAAAAATTATGGCTAAATACAATACTATTCAATTCAAATAAAATTTGTCTCTCATTCATCCCAGGCATATGAAATAAACTTGCTCATTTAAGATTCTAGGTGAAGTTTGAACCTCTAAACCTGGCTGCCCATTAGAATCATCAGGCATGCTCTAAAAATTAAAGAAAAAAAAATTTTTTTTTAAGTATGCTTGGGCTCCATTCCAGGCCACTTAAGTGAGAATACTGGGACCCAAGCAGAATAGTTTTTTAAAAGCTCTCCTGATGATTCTAATGAGCAAGTGGGGCTGAGAACCACTGCCCTGTGCTATCTCCCCAGTCTTTCTTGTCTCTCTCCAACTACATAAATCAATGTAAAAGCACAGAAACAAATCATAAAGATTTAAACTCCTGGTGCCCACGATAAATCACAACACATTTCTACCTGCCCTACTCTAACATTTCAATCATTTCCTCTAAAAAGTAAGAATATTTATTTCCTCTAAAATACATCCTTCATTTAACATACTCAAGTAGAGCACAATTACTTGTTTTTAGGAGCACTGCCCTTGTCACAAACTGTTTTATATAGCAAATAACTTATTCTTTTTGTCATCTGTACCTCCATTTTCTCCTCTCTATACCAAAGGAGTTTGGCTTAACTATTTTGTATCCCTCACATTTGAAGTACAATTTACAAAGAATTTCTACATTCATTATCATATCACATAATGAAGTAGTCTGGGTAAGAATTATTAGCCCATTTTAGAGATGGTAACCCAGAGAAGTGTCTTGCCAAATGCACCCACCTTTGCATGAGGCTATGATCAGTACAATGCACATATCAGAGAGGTACCTCCCACGACCTCCCCACTATTTTTACCTACTCCATTACAGAAATCTATGATTATTTATATTCTATCTATAGTTATAGAGAACATTCCTAAGGATAGATTTCCAAATGTTCAACAACTTAAGTACGGTTACAACTACAGATTTCCAGTTAAACAAGGATATAATGCACACACATTTACCTCTGCTCCCTCCCATGCTCCCACGGAAAGACAGGAAAGACATACTAAAGAGGGCATTAAACAAGCCCACAAAGACCAAGTGAGAAGATGATAACAACAAAATTTTTGAAGTCGGAGGGCAGGTAGAAGAGTATTAACTGACTTGTTCCCCCCCATAAAAATTTCAAGGTTAAGCCAGCAAGGAGGAAAGCTCAAATTACGTGCTGCAGTATTTTTCAAATTACACAGACAATAATAAGTCTAAAATAAAAATTACTTAAAAGTAGTAGCTTTTTGCAATATTTTCTCAATTAACTAATACTAAAAACATACCTATCATAATAGGGCCCTACATTTTTTACCTTAAACTGGGAGTTCTTCAACTGAAAAATATGGGAGCCATAGCCCAGGAGGGCCAAGTCCAAGATCCTCAGGCTATCCCATCATTCCCTTCCTCATGCTTTGCACTCTAATACCAAACTGCTTATAACAAATATTACCTGCTGCATGCCTCTGCTCTTGCTCATGCTGTTCCCTCTGCCTGGCTAACTCCATTTCTTTCAAGTCTCAACTGAGGTGTCACTGCTTTTAGAAAGCTTTCCAAATTTGGGAGGAGAGTGGACTTACAATTCATCTTAATATCCCCATGTGGCAAACACCTGTTGAAATGAACTATACAATTTAAAACACCAATACAAAAAGTAACATTTACTGAGTGCTTATGGTGGGTCAAGCAATGTCTACATGCATTAGTTTACTTAATATCTTTCCAAAAACCAAATGAGTTAGGTACTAATTATGAATTGCAGAGAGAGGTTAAGCATCTTGCCTAAGACACAGCTAGGAAGTGATAAATCATAGACTGGAACTCAGTCTGGCTCTGGAGCCAATATCCTTAACCACTAGACTAGGCTTTGTCTATAAATGCCAATGCCTTCCAAGTCTGTATTCCCAAATCTTCAAGCTTCAACCCTGAATTTCCAAATGTCTTCTGGACATCTCTACATGGATGTCCTTCAAGAACCTCAAAAGTAACACAACTGAAATCACTATGTCCCTCTTGCTCCTCAGCATTCGCCAACAAAAGCTACTCACCACACCTTCTTGTACTTCTTGTACTTCAGGTTAATTCATTCATCCAGCTACCCAAAGTAGAAAGCTAAGTATGAGTAATTTTCACCTTGTCAATCCCTCTCATCCCCACATTCACCAAATTATGTTGTTTCTACCTCTCAAACTAACTTAGATGCAGCTCTCATCACTTCTCACAACTGGGCATTAGCTTGGAATCTTTCTTTCTGAAAAACAAATACCGTATGCTAACACATATATATGAAATCTAAGAAAAATAAGGGGAAAAAAAGGCATGAAGAACCTAGGGGCAAGATGGGAATAAAGACACAGAGCTAATAGAGAATGGACTTGAGGATATGGGGAGGGGAAAGGGTAAGCTGGGAGGAAATGAGAGAGTGGCATGGACATATATACACTACCAAACGTAAAATAGATAGCTAGTGGGAAGCAGCCACATAGCACAGGGAGATCAGCTTGGTGCTTTGTGACCACCTAGAGGGGTGGGATAGCGAGGGTGGGAGGGAGGGAGACGCAAGAGGGAAGAGATATGGGGACATATGTATATGTATAACTAATTCACTTTGTTATAAAGCAGAAACTAACACACCATTGTAAAGGAATTATACTCCAATAAAGATGTTAAAAATAAATAAATGAATAAATAAAAAACAACTGTGATTCTGTCATAACCTACAATGGCTCCCTACCATTGATATCAACTCCAAACTTTTTAGCAAAACATATTACGTTCTTGTCTTTGCCAATCTCTCAGCTTCAACTCTAACCATCCAACCCCAACTCGTCTTCCCCCCAAAACTTCCCTGAATTTACCATGCATTTATTTATTTATTTATTTAATTTCTTTGGCTGCGTTGGGTCTTTGTTGTTTCACACGGCCTTTCTCTAGTTGCTGCGAGCGGGGCTACTCTTTTTTTTTTTTTTTTTTTCTTTTGCAGTACGCAGACCTCTCACTGTGTGGCCTCTCCCGTTGCGGAGCACAGGCTCGGGACGCGCAGGCTCAGCAGCCATGGCTCACGGGTCCAGCCGCTCCGCGGCATGTGGAATCCTCCCGGACCGGGGCACGAACCCGTGTCCCCTGCATCGGCAGGTGGACTCTCAACCACTGCGCCACCAGGGACGCCCCGGGGCTACTCTTCATTGCAGTGCGCAGGCTTCTCACTGCGGTGGCTTCTCTTGTTGTGGAGCACGGGCTCTAGGCACACAGGCTTCAGTAGTTGTGGCATGTGGGCTCACTAGTTGTGGCTCGCAGCCTCTAGAGCACAGGCTCAGCAGCTGTGGTGCACGAGCTGAGTTGCTCCGCGGCATGTGGGATCTTCCCGGACCAGGGCTCAAACCTGTGTCCCCTTCATTGGCAGGCTGATTCTTAACTACTGCACCACCAGGCAAGTCCCTACACCATGCTTTTAAAGACCAATATGTCTCTGCATAAGCCAAGTACCTTGGCCTAAGATGATCATCCCTCCCACTATGTCATCTTCCCAACCCAATCATAAAGGCAACATCCTTTGAGAAGCCTTCTCTATTCTGCTCAGGTTGAAGAAACTCCCTCCTCTATGCATTCAAAGGTCAAAATGTTGCCTTAATTATTTTGTGCCCCCATGACTAGCACATGTTCAATAAATGTGTAAATGAATACCAATCAACCAGCTCTTCACATCACTGTGCTCTTTTAACAATTTCAAGTCCAAAATCAATTAACTTACATAATTTTTTTTTACTCTCCTGTAATACAAAATTATTGCTCTTATGTCTATTCGATTTCAGTGGTCACATTTCCACATACGTGGCAAACTGGAAGAAAAAAACACTGCAATTTCAACAGAGTATCTATAGTAAAAACATCTACTACACTCAGCAAACTTTCAAACAGCCACTGCTACCGCAAGAACAACTTACAGAGCACATACTATATACCAGGCACTATTCTATATGTTTAACATATGTTGACTCATTTTAATTCTCAAAACCACTTTATGAGGTAGATAGTATTATTATGTTCATCTTCCTGATGAGCTTCAAGATCGAATAGAACCAAGACTAAAGCTCAAGCTATTTGGTTCCAGAGGCTGATCTCTTATACTGCCTCTCATTAATAAGTCTAACACTACTGAAACAAAGACTAGGTAAATTCTTTCCTAGAGCCAAGCCATCTTTGACCATTGAATAGCTAGGAAAATGTGGGAGGTAAATGTAAAAATTTGGGTAGATATAGAGAATCTTGAAAACATAGCAAAATATTTTTTAAGAATATTAATTCACTCTAATTAATTACAGAAAAATGTTTTGTTAATAAAACACCAAATCTTTGACATAAGATAGGTCATTCTGTAGCATTACTAAAGTCAGTCAACTGAAACAGAGCCAAAGTACGTAGTCATAGCCCACAAAGATACTTGCCGAATTAAGTTTTTATAAGGAACTCAGATGTATCCAGAAGACAACTATCTTGAAAGGCTACTGAAACCCCAACTCTATACCATGTTTATAACGGAGACTAGGAAGGCTTCATGCACCAAAATTAGTCAGGACATAGTAAGTGATCTGTATCATTTACAATTTCCAAAACTGAGATCTACAGGAAGATGTTGCATTTTACCCAAATTGATGCATGCCCAATTCAGAAGTAGTAAGAAAAATATTTTCCACCTCTAAAGAGATGATAAATACGAGTGTCATCCATAAAATTCATTTCGTGAGGACTATGCAAGCTAACCTAATTAGTTTTCTACATTCCAAGACTTCTTGGAACAGGTATCTCTGAGTTCTAAGTCTGAACAAGAAGCCGTCATACCAGACAATCAATCAATCGATTAAAATTCACCCAATCTGAACTTCACTACAACTGGAGTAGAGTACAATGATCTTTTTTCTCATTTATGATCACTGTACAAACTTCTCAAGTCAAATCAAAGTCAGTGTCTTAGGGACTTCCCTGGTGGTCCAGTGGTAAAGATTCCGCCTTACAATGCAGGGGATGCGGGTTCGATCCCTAGTCAGGGAACTAAGATCCCACATGCTACGGGGCAACTAAGCCCACGCGCCGCAACTACTGAGCTCACACACCTCAACTAGAGCCTGAATGGCGCAAACTACAGAGCCCACATGCTCTGTACCCCGCGCACCACAACTACAGAGCCCATGCACCCTGGAGCCTACGCGCCACAACAAGAGAAAACCCGCACGCCACAACTAGAGAGAAGCCTGCACACCACAACGAAGAGCCCAAGCGCCGCCATGAAAGGTCCCGCATGCCACAACTAAGACCCGGCACAGCCAAAAACTAAATCTCTCAGAAAAGGAAAAGGGGAGATATCCATTAAAAAAATATATAAAACTAGAATGATTGTCTAAAAACACTGAGCAACTCTGGAGTTTCCTCTTCTTCACTATGACAGAGATCTGTAACCCACTTCAGAAACTGAAGAAACGTAACTTACTCTTACACATATACTACAATACTCATTGATTAATACCCATCTATATCTTCATTTACTTATGTACATATATTGCATGAACAATCTACTGGGTTGGCCAAAAAGTTCATTTGGGTTTTTTCTGTGGAAAAAACCCAAATGAACTTTTTGGCCAAATGTGTGTGTGTGTGTGTGTGTGTGTGTGTGTGTGTGCGCGTGTGTGTGCGTGTGTGTGTGTGTACACACACACACAGAACTAGTAATACAACAGTCTTGACTTCATTCTGACATTTAGCCACACCAACACAATGAAAGATATTTATACAAATATAGATAATATTTGTTACCAACATTTTTATTTCCATCTACATTTTAATGAAATCTATCCTCTGTAATATAAACACTAAGTCAGTGAACAATTTTTAAAGTAACAGTGAGGGGCACGGCAATACTAAGCACCCTGTGGCTTAAGAGAATTAGTATTCACTGTGTATCTGCTTATACATATGCCTAGCAGTGTTAGGCACTTTAAAAATGTTTACCTCTTAAATCTTCACAACCATCCTATTAAATATTAATCATAACTTACAAATGAGGAGGAAGCTGGAGTTCAGGAAGTTTAGGAAGTGAGCTAAAATTCAAAATTCAGGACTACATAAAGCCCATTCTCTCTCCACATGTCCTCAGAAAAGCTTGCTTAAAAAATATGTATATATACACAAAAAGAAAAAGAAAAAAAATGTATATATATAAATTATATATATACTATACATATATATAATGTACTACACATTTAGTGGAGAAGGGGCTCTATTTCAGGAAGCAAGAGAAAACACCACCACCAGTAATTAAATAAATAAGAAAATACTAAACAAATTAACAATACCTTACTCTTACACTGAAGCAAAAACTAGATGGATTCTACAAGATGGTGAAAAGTGGTAAATTACAAAAAAATCCTAAGAAGTTCAAATGTGGTGTTAAGTTCAAAAAACTTAACAGAACATCAAAATGGTTTAAGTAAAAAAAAGAGATTTACAAATAAATAAAAAACATGTTTTGAACAGTGAACACACTATTCTAAGCACTTTACGTGTAACACTTAGTCCTCACAATTAATACAGTTATCACCCCCTTTTTGCAAATGGAGAAACTGGAAAAGAAATGCTACGTAATTCAAAGTTACACAGTTCAGGGAGGAAAAAAAAACAAAACAGAAACTAGGATCTTAACTCAAAACTTTGCTCCTTCCTATTATGCTCAATGGCATTAACAAACAATAACTAAAGAGAGGGACATATCTAGTAATATAAACAATATGGTCAAGCGGTGTACGCAGAGCTATTTTGATTTTGAAAACCCAAAGTCCACAAATAAGCATATGAAAACATGTTCAACATCATATGTCATTAGGGAATTACAAATTAAAACAATGAGATATTACACACATATTAGAATGGCAACAATCCAAAACACTAACAACGTCAAATGCTGATGAGGGATGTGAAGCAACAGGAACTCTCATTCATTGCTGCTGGGAATGCAAAATGGTACAGCTACTTTAGAAGACAATTTGGCAGTTTCTTACAGAACTAAACATATTCCTGGGACTTCCCTGTTGGTCCAGTGGCTATGACTCCGCACTTCCAATACAGAGGGCACAGGTTCAATCCCCGGTCAGAAAACTAAGATGTCACATGCCACACGGTACGGCCAAAAATTTTTTTTAACAGAAGAAAGAAAACAAACTAAACATACTCCTGCCATAAGATCCAGCAATCATGCTCCTTGGTATTTACCCAAATGAACTGAAAACTTATGTCCACACAAAAACCTAGACACAGGTATTTATAGCAGCTTTATTCGTAACTGTTACAACCTGGAAGCAACCAAGATGTCCTTCAGTAGGTGAATGGATAAATAAACTGTGGTCCATCCAGACAATGGAATATATTATTCCACGCTAAAAAGAAATAAGCTTATCAAGCCACAGAAAGACATGAAAGAAACTTAAATGCATATTATTCAGGGAACGAAGCCATACTGAAAAGGTTACATACTGTATGCTTCCAAACTATATGACATTCTAGAAAAGGCAAAACTATGGGGACAGTGAAATGATCAGCAGTTGCCAGGGAGCAGAAGGGAGAGAGGGTGAATAGGCAGAGTAAGAGGATTTCAATGAAACTATATTCTACAATATGTCATATACAGTCAGAACCCACAGAATGTACAGTACCAAGTGTGAACACTAACAAACTATGGACTTTGGGTGATAATGATGTGTTAATGCAGGTTCATTGATTGTAACAAACATACCAACGTGTGTCAGATATTCATGGGGGGGGTGGTAAATAGAGGAACTCTGTACTTTCTGCTCAATTTTACTGTGAAACTAAAACAGCTCTAAAAAAAAGTCCATTTAAGAAAGAAAGAAAAAACAAAAATCACCAAAGCCAAAGAAAGTGTGTTTACTTAGCAGTTAATATGTAAAGCAGGGCTTCCCTGGTGGCACAGTGGTTGAGAGTCCGCCTGCCAATGCAGGGGACACGGGTTCGTGCCCCGGTCCGGGAAGATCCCACATGCCGCGGAGCGGCTGGGCCCGTGAGCCAAGGCCGCTGAGCCTGCGCGTCCGGAGCCTGTGCTCCGCAACGGGAGAGGCCACAACAGTGAGAGGCCCGCGTACCGCAAAAAAAAAAAAAAAATATGTAAAGCAGCATCCATTTAACATACTCATTAGTATACACATACCAAATCAAAAATATTTATTAATATATTGTACTAGGCATGCTGGGGAGGGGATATAAACAAGTAGACAAGGCTCCTTGCGACAAGGAGTTTGAAATATAGTTAAACAGACATCATATACTCACAAAAAAACTAAATAAAATGGAATTTAAATAGTTCAAGACAGAAAACATACCACAAAGAGTTAAGTTGCCAAATTACTTAAATAAGAATTAATAGAACAATATGTGCTTAGGGGTTCAGTGGATCACTTCAGGCTAAAAGAATCAGGAAGTCAAAGGTATGCTCTAGGTCTCGAAAAATGGGTAAGATTTGTCTAATTTTGTGGAGGGAATTGGTGAATTCCAAGAAAGAGTAAAACTACTGGAGTTGGGAAAGAAAATTAAATGAACCAGTTTCACAAAACAAAATAGGGAGACACGACTGGAAAGACTGCTTAGAGGCCAGATCATGGAGGTTACTGAATGCCAGGCCAAAGAATGAGCACAGAGACTCAGAAATCTTAACTCTAAAACACTAACAGGGGGCAAATACTTGCCTAACCTAAGTATATACTGATGACGCTTAATCCAAAGAAAGTGCATTTATAAACATTTTTTGTGAGATACAGATAATTTAAACATATACAGTAGTCAACAACGGTGGTTTAAAATTCACCATCTTGGCCATCCAAGTGAATACATATACATACAAGTCCTGCTCCAATTTTTCGATTTCCCACCAACACCAACAGACTACCCATAACCCCATAAACTGAACCTATCCATAAGACTACTCTATCACCCAATAAAACTCTCTATCCCCTTAAACCACTTACATCACCACTCTTTATCCCCTTTAACAAAGATGTCTTTCCTCTGGGGTAGAAAAGAAGGTGGCTCACTGCCCATGAACTGGAAAGAGGGGTCACGTTAGGGCCATCATCACTACTGGCACCTTCTGCCCATTCTATTTATAGGACTGTCACCCTCTATTCATCATTAAAGCCAAACCTACTAAGTACCTACATATTCCAGGCAAAACATAAAATGCAGCATTCCTTCCCCAATCATCTGAAGAAATGACACACACAGGACCCTATACAACCTCTGGTAATTATTATTAATAAACTGCACTTCTCATATATGAAAACACTTCAGAATTTGTCCATTGTTACTTTCAAACTTTTTTTGTAATCCTTTTGTTTTATTTGCCATAAACTCTTCTACATAATTTTAATCACATACTACTCAATTCTCAATGCATGGCTATCCACCATTGTATCCAATCCCATACTTTCTAATTAAATGTTCCAACGTACCTCAACTAAGGTATCCCAAATCAGCGCTATAGTTTATATATCTACCTTTACACTTACATAAAGCCCTCCCCTTAAGTAATCTGCCATTAGAGTGGCTGTTTTCTGCCCTCTCATGAACAGGCACATTCATATTTGTCCAATTTCCCCATTTATAACTAACTCTGGCACATATAATCTTTCTGAAACACGGCCTCCAGATATAAAATCACCCTGTGAGAGTCCTCTTTCTACTGAAAACATTTTAAGACTTTTGTTAATATGGTTTTTTATAGAAATTCAAGTATATATACTATGTTACCACTTATTCAAAATTTAAAGTCATGAAAGACAGTAATAGATACCGTTTAAAGATAAAGGTATATACTAAAAAACATAAAGACACGTATAAGAATGATAAAACCAAATTAAGGATAATGCTCATGGGGGAGGGAGAGTTGAAGGAATGCAATCCTTCACACAAGACTTCAACTCTAGGGGACACACAAGACTTCAACTCTATTTGTGAGGTTTTTTTTTTTTTAACCAAGTCGAGAATACATGGTTGTCTGCCACAATTGTTCTTTATACCTTTTCATATGTGAAATATATTTAAGTGAGTTTAAGAGGAAAGAAATCCAACTATTAATGAGAAGCACCCTCTCATACAGAATGACAAGCTGTTATGTCCAAGTTGCAGTAAATGCTCATTGCTACATCTGGGACACCACTCCTGTACTTTACCTAAGCCAAGAAAAGAAAAATTACAAGACTACAATACAAACTTTCCCTTAGACATATTTTAGATGTGTTCCAGGTTTATTTTCTATAGCTATACACAGCCCATTTCTTTCACAATGCTCACAAGAACAAAAATTAAATCCTTTAACTTTGTATACCTAGATTCCCATTTACTCTTAAGTGCCTCAGACAGTAAATCAGAATAACGACCTTTCCTTACTTGTCTCTGTTAAAATACAAGTGAATGGGTAAGACCACTTCACTACTTCCACTTGGCTAAATATGGACAGTCATACACATTATATCTCTGTGCATGAGTCTAACTCACTTGTATACTAACTTTTCAATATCAATTTGTAACATCTAAATTAAGCCACTCATTCTATCGCAAATGAAATGTCGTCTCAGCCAAACGTAACCTAGCCAGGGCAATTCCAAAACACTCCACCCCAGCCCACCGAGCGTTCATCTCATGCACACTCAAAGTCCCATCCCTGGACCAACGTTTACACCAGTCAGAACTGCTCTCCTCCAATGGTGAGCCTCACACGCGCCTCCGTATCCCAACTTTCAGCTCGCAGTGGTAAAACCAGCAGAGAGGGCCGAAAGTTTCACCTAGTTCGGAACCCAAAGGAAATCTGTAACTCATACACCGCAGGTGCCAAGTTTCTCGTCCCTGGTGAGTATAAGGTGGAAGCCCCGACCTAGGGAACAAGGGCTAGTCTTCCATGGCGTCCTCCCGAATCCTAAAGTCGTCGACGGAACAGTTCAGGCACCTGGCCCGCCTACTTCCCTCCCCGCCCCCACTCCAGACCCACCCCACCCCCAACCCGGGCGCGAAGCCTGCTGTACATCCCAGCACCTGCGAGTCCCAGGAACAGACACGGATCCACTTCTCTTCACAAGAGGGTAGGGCTTGGATGTCGCCTCGGACGCTCGCCTCTGGCCACCGGCCTCTCACGTCGGGACCAACCCTGCGACCCTGTCGCTTTCTGATCTAAGAGAAGGCAGTACCGACACCCTCTCCAGGACCTAGCAGGGGGCCTGAGCTTCTCCGGTGCTGAGCTCCTAGGCCTCCTCACCTCTCCCAGAGGACCAACCCACACCGGACGCTCAAAGCCCGAAAGGCAACTCCCACCACTCCCCGCCTCGCCCGTCTTTTCTTCCCAGCTGCCGCCGCTGAAAAAGCCAAGTCCTAAGGTCCTCCTCAATCAGCTTCCGGGCCTCCCTTCACAGCCAGGCCTGAGCCCCCAGCCCTGCCCTCCGCCACCCGCTCCAGTCACGCCGCTTCCCTCCTCCGGAGGCCGAGCCCCGGGGCTGGGCGGCTTCCTTCCCCAGCATCCCGGGGCCCGGCTCCTCCCGCGGCCGGCCCGGCCCCCGCCCGGCGTGCGGCACACTCACCGCTGAGCGCCGAGGCCTGCAGGGTGGCCCCCGAGGTGCCGTCGATGACTTTGATGGTCCCGCGACTGGTGACGGCCAGGATGGCGTTGAGCGCCGGGTGATAGGAGAGGCTGTGCAGCCCTTCGGCGTCGCAGCGCATGCAGCCGTCCCGCAGCACCAGCCACTCGGAGACCCCGGCCGCTCCCGCCCCCGCCGCCGAGGAGCAGCCCGGGCCCGAGGCCGCCGCAGCCGCCATCTTCCGGCCTGCGCTCAGCACAATCACACTGGAAGCGGCTCAGTGACAGTCCCGGGAGGTGCAGCACCACCCCCAGTCACCATCCGGGGCCGGGGGGGCAAGCCGAGCGCGTTAGCCGGAAGTGAGGTCAGGCGCCGGCACGCACGCGGGACGTCGGCCGCGCGCCCGGAGGGGCCAAGCTCAGAGGGAGGCTGGCGAGGGAGGCTGGCGAAGGAGGGGGAGAGGGAGATAGAGAGGCGGGACCCGGGGCGGGAGAAGCATGCGCGGGAGGGCTAGCGCGTGCCACGCGCTTCTGGTCTGGCCAGCTACGCGTCCGCAACGTCCCAGTTTTTTTCGAGCCCGGGGAGTGGCCGCAGCCTGCGCCCCGCCCAGCTCCCCTGCTCCGGGCCGCGGCGGGGTGGGTGGATGGAGAGTGGGGGGTTGGGACGTGTATTTCCGCTAGGCGAGTACCCCGGCCGGTGCGACCTGGCCGAGACGCCTTGAGGCCCGTTGCTACGGTTCCGGCTGCGCCCGGACCGTTCCCAGCAGCGCGGTGCAGCGGTTTGGCTATGGCCCAAAGGAGACCTCAGGTCTGGGCCTCGGCTTAGCAATCTGAAAAACGTCTAGTCTGGATTTGGAGAAACCGAGCGACTTCCCCAAGCCCACGCGTATTACATCGCCCCCCGTCCCATCCCCAAATCTTTCTGTTGAACAGAAGTGCCAGATACGAGGTGCTGGAAGCGTATAGTTAAGCTTAGTTTCTTTACCCACATTCCAAACGCAAAACTTGTTAATCGGTGTGTATGGGTGTTGTGGGACTGCAGTTAAGTAAATTTACAAATCCCCCTCTGGAGCATAACAATGCTTTTTTTTAACTTTTTATTTCAAAATAATTATTATACACAGTTAGTTGCAAATATAGTACAGACTTCTGTGGTCTGTCACCCCAAAACCCGTAACCTCTATCTAACTGAGAGAAAAACATTGGACAAACCCAAACTGAAGGTCATTCTATAAAATACCTGACCAATACTCCTGAAAGATAGAGAGGTCCTACTTACCCAGAGTCCCCTAACAGTTACATAATTGTAGTACAATATCAAAAGCAGCGATTTGACATACGATGTGTGTATAATTCTATGTCATTTTATCACGTGTAGATTCATGCAGCACAATCAAGGACTATTCTGTGTATTGGGGGAACATTGTATTATCCCGGAAAGCCTAATTTCCTCTTCCTTAAAATCCAATCAAAGTGCTACTGAGAGGCTTAAGAATCATTTGTTAAATGTGTAGAATAGGATCTGACATATAGTAGGTGCTCAATAAAAGTTATGAATGTTAATTACCTTCCCACATTCCTGCAGACGTCCTTCAGGAAATCTTCATGAATTATCCCAACTACATCTTAAACCTGTTTATTCATGTGCAAAGTTGTATTTATATAATCTATATATTCATTCCATTTTAGAATGGCAAATATGCCATTTTTATCCGATGTTGAGAGGTAACATATAATAAACTGGGAAGAATACCCAAGTATTAAAGTCTAAATGAATATCTGATATTGAGTCACTGTGGCTTCATTTATCTGTGAACTTGGGCAAGTCACTTATACATTCTGAAAATGTTCCATCAAGAGTCAAATGGAAATGATCAAATTATTTCCCCTACTTTTACGAGTCTTTGTGAAAGTACTTGTAAACTGTAAAAATGGAAACACTGGGAGGTTAAATGGCTTGCCCAAGGTCTCACAGCTTGTGAGGAGGAGTATAATAGCATACTAGAGTTTGAACTCGGGCAGTTTGACTCCAAAACCCATACTCCAAACTTAGGCCTCCTGCTCAAAACTTCAGTGTCTTGAGCTAAATAAAGGAGTGCAAATGATCAAATCAAAGTGTAACTGGAGGTATCCTTCCAAAACAGTTTTTTAAATCAGAGGACTGAAGCTGGAACTATAAAAACTGCCATTTTGAAGATTTTCTCTCTCAAGACCCATTAGGGCCAAACTTTCCCATTAATCTGAAAGGTTCCCCTGAATAGGCCTTTAATACAAATCAAGCCCCCCATCTTGTTGGTAGGGAAAACAAACTAGTAAACTGAACACTAAATTTAAACTTAGTGTACTTTAATGTGCTATATTGAAAAGAATAAAAGGCATAGTTTTTTCTGTTAGACTGTGTTACATTTTTTCATTGGAAAAAATATATATATATAATTCTTTCTGTGAATTTAGATTTCTTTCACCTGTAAATTAGCTTTCTCCAAAGCTCATTACCCAGAAGATGTCCTGAAATACAACACTTTAATAATCAAAAAATTTTGAGAAAGAACTCCCTCTGTATTTCTCCTTTTGGGAGATTTATCATACATACTAGCATATATACTGTTTACCCTCCTTTTATCAACATTTCACAAACTCATATAACCATAGAACCCTGAAAAACCAGTGTTGCAAAGAGCAATCTTTAGTGAAAATTGCTGCTTGTTTTTGTGAGTATGTATTTTTGTTTGAGCACTGGCTGAGACCTCCAGACTGCAGTGAAGTGTTTCAGGACCCAGGGTAAGATTCTTGGAACTGATCATGGAAATGAAATTAGGCAAGACTGGGTGAAGTTTAGCATCAGCTGTGTTGTTAATGTCTTTCTGCTCGCGGAGTTGAGAGCAAATACTCCTGACATTGAAAATGTACTGATTTTCGTGGCTATTCTATTTTGAAGCGGTGGCCTTTTGAGGGCCTTCAGCCCAACCATTTTGGGCATAGGTGGTGATCACCTAAAGGAAGTAGAAATTCTCACAGACAATCATTCTGGAAAGAGAAATTTGCTGGAATCAGACATGTGGACTCAAAAAACAGGCCTTATTGATACAGAAAAAGCATTTTGATAAAAATCCAACATCCTATTTGTAGTGAGGTAGATGAACCTAGAGACTGTCATACAGAGTGAAGTAAGTCAGAAAGAGAAAAACAAATACCGTATGCTAACACATATATAGGGAATCTAAAAAACAAAATGGTTCTGAAGAACCTAGGGGCAGGACAGGAATAAAGATGCAGACATAGAGAATGGACTTGAAGACACGGGGAGGGGGAAGGGTAAGCTGGCATGAGGTGAGAGAGTGGCATGGACATATATACACTACCAAATGTAAAATAGATAGCTAGTGGGAAGCAGCTGCATAGCACAGGGAGATCAGCTCCGTGCTTTGTGTCCACCTAGAGGGGTGGGATAGCGAGGGTGGGAGGGAGACACAAGAGGGAAGAGATGTGGGGATATATGTATATGTATAGCTGATTCACTTTGTTATACAGCAGAAACTAACACCATTGTAAAGCAATTAGACTCCAATAAATATATTTTTAAAAAATCCAACATCCATTACAAGGAAAAAAAAAGCCTTTCAGCAAACTAAAAATAGAGGGAAATTTCCCCAACTTGAAAAAAAAAGCATCCACAAAACACCTACAGCTAACACCATATTTAACAGTAAAATACTGACTGCTTTCCCTCTAAAATCAGGGACAAGTCAAGAACATCCACTCTCATCAGTCCTTTTTAACACAGTACTGGAAGTTCTGGAACTTAATGGAAGTCACTGCAACAAGGCAAAAAAAAAAGAAATAAAAGGCATAAAAAGAGAGAGAGAGAGCAGAGTTTCTCACTCCCTCCCACCCTTCTCTTTCCCTTGTGCAGTCACTGGTGATGGGGAACCAGCCCGTAGTAGGAGGAATAGAGGTGAGGTCTAAAAGAGACAAGCTTCCCCAGAACTACAAGACGATGATGGGCAGAGGAGTAAGCAGGGGCTCTAGCTGAGTGGAGGCCTGTCTGGAGCCACACAGGAACAGAGAGAGAGGTTAAACTGATTCTGGAGCTTACAGAGCAAACACTGTCCCTGAAGATTCCCTGGTAAGTACTAGAGGGAGTCTGAATGGATGCCTGAGGTCATGCCATAGGAGCTACAATTGGGGCACATTTATAACATACTCCAGTAAAACCCACAATACCCACACACACACACACTTAAGCTATATACAAAATTGCATAAAACAAATGCTTGATATAGTAAGGGAATCTGAATTTAGGGAAGAAAAAAAACTTTGATGACAATAAAGAAATCTTTAAACTAAAAAAAAAAAAAAAATTGGAAATCAACAGCCTAATGCCCAATTAACTTCTCTGCTGAAGTTTACGGGGAGATTTGCCTTGTCCCAAAGCAGAATACAATGAAGTTCTAATGATTTTTAATGGAAAGGCTGATCTCCTAGAAATTCTTTCTATCTGGCCTGATATTGACAGCCAGTATATGTATCACTAAAATTCACTCTAAGGACAAAAAGCACAATGAGATACCACTTCATATTCATTAGGATGGCTACTATAAAAAACAAAACAAAACAAAAGAACAAAAACCAAAAAAACACAGGAAAAAAGTGTTGGCAAGGATGTGTAGAAATTGAAACTTGTGCACTATTGGCGGGAATGTAAAATGGTACAGCTGCTGTGGAAAATAGTATGGCTGTTCATCCAAAAATTACAAATAGAATTACAATTTGATTCAGCAATTCCACTTTTGGGTACATACTGAAAAGAACTGAAAGCAGGATCTCAAAGACATTTGTACATCCATGTTCATAGCAGTATTATTCCCAATAGCTAAAGTGCAGTAGGAACCCAAAGTTTCCATCAATGACAGATGACTGATGACTGTATAAGCAAAATGTGAGATATATATATCTATATATGGATATTATTCAGACTTAGAAAGCAAGGAAATTCTGAGTCATGCCACTACACAGATGAAACTTAAGGCCATGATGCTCAGTGAAATAAGGCAATCACATAAAGACAAATACTGTATGATTCCACTTACATGAGGTACTTAGTTAAATTCTTAGAGACAGATAGTGGAATGGTGGTTGCAGAGGCTAAAGGGAGGAGGGAATGCGGAGCTGTTTAATGGGTACAGAGTTTTAGTCATGCTAGATGAAGAGCTCTGTGGATTAATGGTGGTGATGGTAGCACAATAATGTGAATGTACTTAATGCTGCTGAACTGTGAACTTAAAAATGATTAAGATGGTACCACTACACACCTATTAGAATGGCTAAACAATTTTAAACTGACAATAACAAGTGCTGATAAGGATGTGGAGCAACAGGAACTCTCATTCATTGCTAGTAAGAATACAAAATGGGGGCTTCCCCGGTGGCGCAGTGGTTGAGAGTCCGCCTGCCGATGCAGGGGACACGGGTTCGTGCCTCGGTCCGGGAAGATCCCACATGCCATGGAGCAGCTGGGCCCGTGAGCCATGGCCGCTGGGCCTGCGTGTCTGGAGCCTGTGCTCCGCAACGTTAGAGGCCACAACAGTGAGAGGCCCGCATACCTCAAAAAAAAAAAAAAATACAAAATGGTAAAACCACTTTGAAACACACTTTGTTAGTTTTCTATAAAGCTAAACATAGTTTAACCATATGAGCCAGCAATCACACTCCTAGGTATTTACCCAACTTAGTTGAAAACTTATGTCTACACAAAACCTGTACACAAATATTTATAGTAGCTTTATTCATAATCACCAAAACTTGGAAGCCACTAAGATGCCCTTCAATAGATGCATGGATAAGCAATCTGTGGTACATCTGTACAGTGGATTGTCATTCAGTGATAAAAAGGAATATACGATCAAGCTATGAAATACATGGAGGAACCATAAGTGCATAAGGCTAAGTGAAAGAAGGCAAACTGAAAAGGCTACCTACTGTATGATTCCAACCATACAACATTATTGAAAAGGAAGAAGTGTGGAGACAGTAAAAAGATCAGTGGTTGCCAGTGGTTAATAGGAAGGGAGGAGCAATGAATAGGTGGAGGATGGGATTTTTAGGGCAGTGAAATAATTTTGTGTGTTTCTATAATGACAGATACACGACATTATGCATTTGTCAAACCCCGCAGAGCTGTACAACACAAAGAGGGAACTTTAATGTAAACTATGGGCTTTGGTTAATAATTATGTAGCAGTGTTTGTTTATTTACTATAACAAATATGCCATATTGATGCAAGATGTTAATAATAGGAGAACTGAGTACAGGGGAGCAGTTATATGGGAATTCTCTGTACTGTCTGCTCAGTTTTTCTGTAAATCTAAAACTGTTCTAGAAAACTAAAGTTTATTAATTTTTAAAAATGGTCAAAATGGTAAGTTTTATATGTATTGTATCACAATTTTTCTAATAAAAAAATTTACTGTCAGGAGAAAACAGAAGCACAGTCCACATTTTTTTCTCATCACTGGGCAGAGATTAGAGTCTCCTCAGTTATTCCAGATTCAGTTTCGTTTCACATCAGTGGTATCCTAGTGTCCTGGAAAGAGGCCAGAGCTAGGGCTGTTACAGGATGTGTATATTTGGGATGTGAATATCATGATTTCTAGGAGGGAAATGCAGTCACAGGGAACAAGAGCACGCTAGCTCCAAATATTGGGTTAGTGCCAAAGATCAGTCTTCATGAAGTTAATATGTATCTAGAGGGTACTGTTTTTTTAAAAATTACTCTCTGTAGTAATTTGCACAAGCTTACTAGATTGGTGTGAGGTTTTCTGTACTTCAAAAATTGGAGGTAATCATCTTTAAATGTGCCAGTGTTTCTTGCTTTCCTTCTTCTACATGTTTTTACTGTTTTTCTCACTTCTGCTATCTTCATAGTTTTCTTGCCCTTCCTATGAAAAATGTGATACAGTGTAAAGATGAGAAATCAAACAAATTATCTCACATACATGATGCATTGTTTGGGAGACGTACTGATATGTGCAATTTACTTTGAAATGCATTAAAAAAGATAGATTGGGGATGGATGAATAGAGGAATGGATTGAAGTGTGTAGCTATGGGATAAAGCAAGGATAGTAAAATGTTAATGGTGGAATCTTTTTTACTATGTTTACTATGAAAGTTCTATCAACTCTCCTGTATGTTTGAAACTTTTCATAATATTTTTTAAAATACTTACCAGAATGAAAAAATAAAATTAAACACTTGTAATCCCCCTCCAAAAGAATTCTTTTCCAGTGGAGCTTTATCACTAGTGACTAAGAGCAAGCTGCTAAATCTTCCTAACTCAGTCACCTCCTGTGTGAAATTATAAAACTGGACAAAACCAGCAGTTCCCAAAAGTCATTTTATGTGTTGGCAGCACCAGAGTCATTCTGGAGCCCCACCCTAAGCCTATAAAATTAGACTCTCACGAAATCCATATTTTTTAGACAAGTGTCTCATGGGGTTTTAGTATCAACCAGGTTTAGAAACCTTTGGACTACAGAGTCTTTTCCCATTCTGAAGTGGGTACCTGTTTATACTAAACCCTTACTAGGAACACATGTTCTTAAATTTTTTAAGGCCCAGGGATCTTATTAAAATATAGATTCTGGGGGTGGGGATCTTAGATTCTGCATTTAACAAGTTCCGGCTCTGAGGCCAATGCCGGTGATGCCTAGACCATATTTTGAGAATCAAAGAGCTAGAAGATCAGAAACAAGAGACAGGGGAACCCCCTATTTTTTCATAGGTTCAATTCTTCTTTTTGGCCAAACCACACTCACAGGAAGTGAAGCATGTTGAACACCTTCCATTTTCTGAATTTGATATAGAATAATCATATGGAAAAGCCTAGTGCCTTTTTGGTGTGAGCAGTCATTATTTCTGGAGAAAAGCTCAATGTGGCATTTAACTGAAAGTTTTGGATACCTGATCCACTTACCTTTGACACTTTCAGGCAACGATACAAAAGTTCACCAGGCTGTTCTGGATTAAGGATAGACATCTTCAGGAGCCATAGATATAATAAGGGTAAGCATAGGATTGCAGCCTGAGATTAAAGGAAAAGTCATGGACTGAAAAAACAAACCAAAAAATAGTGGGAACTCACTGGAAGTTGACTAAAGTACCTGGAAAGTTCATTTGCTTTCCTCCTTGCTTTCATACACTACCTGACTTACCTTTCTAATAATATTTTGTGAACAATTATTGAGAATTTATTATGGTCCAGTCACTGTGTTAGGTATTTATTAAGCACTTACTACAACCTCGCCACTAGTGATAAAGATGAAAGAAACAACAGAACAAAGAAACAGGTGTCGGAATTCCCTGGCAGTCCAGTGGTTAGGACTCGGCGCTTTCACTGCTCGGCCCGGGTTCAGTCTCTGGTCAGGCAGCTAAGATCCTGCAAGCCACAGAGCATGGCTGCTCCTTGGGGATTACAACTAAGTGAGCTAACAGACATTAATCAAATCATCATCAAAAAAATATGTGATTACAAATGTGATGTGTATGAAGGAAAAACTTATAGTGCTATGAAAAAGTGACTAGAGCGTGAAATCAGGCTTTTCAACAAACATGGAAGTCAAGCTGACATCTAACATCTAAATACCAGTTGAAGAGGAAAGTATTTAGGAGTATTTTGGAAAAGAGAATCTTCTGGGCTGTATGAAGTCCCTGGGGCATTTGGCTTTTTCCCACCAGTGTAGCTGGAGCTGAGTAAGCCGTGGGAAGAATGGCACAGATGAAGTTCAAGAGGAAGGCAGGGGCCAGCTTATGTCGGAGCTGGTAGGTGTGGGCCACAGTAAGGATTTGGGGCTTTACATTAAGTGCAAAGGAAAGCCATTTAACAGTGGAGTGACAGGATCTGATTTACCTTTAAAGAGACCACTCTGACTGCTATGTAAAGAGTAAATTGAAAGGTAACAGCAGGGGGTATTCCCTGGTGTTCCAGTGGTTAGGACTCCACACTTGCACTTTCTCTGCCAAGAGCCTGGGGTTCAATCCCTGGTCCAGGAACTAAGATCCCACAAGCCAGGCTCAACCAGGAAGCGGCACTCACCTTGGGTAAGGCACTTGGGTAAAGCACTGACCTGGATGCAAAATTTAAAGAGCTGCGAAAACACTCAGTGATCCAGATTAGTCATACTTTAAAAGCAATATTTAAAAAAATAAAATCTACCAACTATGGCCTACAGTCCAGCTCCCTGTTTTTGTAAATAAGTTTCTCTTGGAACCAGGGCTGAGATCAGCTTAAGAAAATACAACAGGATTGTGCAAGTGCAGATCCTGTCTTTACTAAAAATTTTGATGCTTTTCCACCATTTTTTTGCATTTATTTTGATTTTTAAAAATACTTCATTAAAATATGATTTATCATTGAGGTTTTTGGCACCCCCATAAGTTTTGCACCTCAGGCGAGTGCCTCACTTGCCTCACCCTACAAGAGTAGAAATAGGAAGACCAATGAGGAGATCATTCACCTATTCATTCAGATTTCACATTAAAAGTCCAAATTGATGGTTTTGCTTAAAAAAATCAGATCTATCTACCCTGACCTGCTCTCCCATATGGCAACAATTCCAACTCAGTAGGTCTACTGTGGGACAAGGAAGTTCCCCTAGAGGCCTGAGGGGCTCCTGTGATTGAGAATTACTACTCAGAGGGACAAAGTGAGGGACACCTGGGAAAACCAGAACTAGCACAAGATCCTCTGACCCAATCTGTCCTCTCATTACACTGTTTCCTTTGAGCATTAATATCAAATTAATAAAACTGTACCTTTCAAGATAAACAACAAGGATTTACTGTATAGCACAAGGAATTATATTCAGTATCTTGTAGTAACCTACAATGGAAAATAATTGGAAAAAGAATATATATATATATATATATGAATATATATATATATATATATATATATATGAACCCCATGATGTGACATGCTACTGGGAAGGACATCACTTTGAAGTTTCTTGCTAAAAATGCACACCTTCAGTCTAATCATGAGGAAAGTATCAGGCAGATCCAAACTAAGGGACGTTCTACAAAAGAACTGTACTCTTCACAATTTTAGTACTCTCCAAAAGTTTCAAGGTCATGAGGACAAGGAAAGACTGAGGAACTGTCACAGGCTGGAGGAGATTTAAGGAGACACAATGACAAGATGCAATGTGGGATCCTGGATTGGGTCCTGGAACAGAAAATAGATACTGATGGAAAAGCTGATGAAATCCAAATAAAGTCTGTCATTTAGTTAATAGTATTGTATTGATGTTAATATCCTGGTTTTTATAAATGTACTATGGTTATGCAAGATGTTAACATTAGGGAAAACTGGGTGATAGGTACTCAGAAACTCTCTGTATTATTTTTGCAACTTTAGCATGTCTAAATTACTTCAAAATAAAAAGTTAACACACACACACACACACACAGACACACACACACACACACACACCCCTTAAAGGTTGCTTTAGATTGATTGAGGCCCTCTGGGATGGACTGAGAGGCAAAGAGAGAGCCAAACTGCTTTGCTCAAGAAATTCACAGGACTTTGGGGAGTGATACTAGAGGAGAGGGGAGAATGTCAAAAAGGAGACAAGTCCCCAACTACAAGGCTCTTTGTGGAGAGGCAGTCATGAGGAGGGAGTGGCTGAGGGACTTTTAAGAACGGCATCCAACCTGAGGCTCTTTGTTGGGCCATAATGGGCTACCACGTACCCCTTGAGTAAAAGCGTGCTCCGTGAAGGCTTGTGGTTGTACTTTGGGAACTGAATGAATCAGGAGGAGGCACAGCTGTAACACAGGACAACAAAGGGACAACACTGTGTGGGAGGTCAAATGGCAGAGAAAAAAAGAGTCAGCAGAAGCAAGAACTCAAAGACAGAGTCAAATAGGAAATATGTGGGGACCATAAGAATTTCCAGAGGTTTTGAAGGAATACTGGGTTTCCCGGGATATTGTCCTTCTGGACTATTTTACTTAAAGCTTACTTTATTTTACACTTTGTCTTTAAAAATTCATTTCCTCTCCCTCTCCCTCTTCCTTACCCATCCCACCTTCCCCACCTCCTTCTGTCTTCTGTTTGCCTGGCTTTTCCTCCTCTTCCACTAACAGTTAACCACCATTGTTAGTTTTGTACGTATCATTCTAGAAATTTTAAATATTTATTTATTATCGAATATAAGTATATGTTGTCCTTCTTTTTACTGTTATACAATTAGAAGCATACTATACATAGTTATCTGCACCTTGTTTCTTTTGCTTCAGGATGTTTCTAGAAAATCTTTCCATATCAGTTCATAAACAGCTTCTTCATTCTTCTATACAACTAACAGTAAGCCACTGATTCTATGCATCACAATGTTTTTAACCAGACCCTCTTGCTAGATATTATGGTGATTCTAGTGAAATTGCTAGGTGAAATGTACATGTATTATTTATCTTGATAGATACTGCTAAACTGTCGCACAAAAGGGAATTTTACTTAACTAATATTACTTAATTTTAAAGGACCAGTTGATCATAGTAAATTGGAGTCTTAAAGGACAAACATGCAAGTAAAACCTGGTTTTCACAAGGTCCTCATGAAAGTCTTAGAGGATCTACCATAGGGTGACCCAAACCTAAGCACACTAGGGCTACCTTCCTCTGCAGAGCTGTCTCAGTGCTTCCGGGTCTTCCTCATCATTTCTAGTCCATGTTCTTCATTAAATAATGAAAATACCAGGAATTCCACATCTAGGAATATCTTATGGATATGCCTGCAGACTTGTGAAGTGGCACATATATAAGACTACTTCTCAAAGCATTATTTGTAATAGCAAAAGAAGCAAGCAATCAATGCATCCATCAGTGGGGGACTGGTTAAATAATGGTTAAAAATCATACAATGGAACACTAGGCATCTGTAAATAAGAATGGAGAGGCTCTTTTTGTGGTGATACAGCATAATCTCCAAGATCTATTGGGAAGTGAAAAATATACAGTGCAGACCAAGGCGTGTAAAGGCCACCACTGTGGGAGGGACAAATACGATACACATATATGCTTGTATTTGCATTAAATATCTCTGGAAGCATACATACGATTGTTTACTTATAAGGAGAATAACTGAGTAGCTGAGGGACAGCCTTGTGAACCTTTAAAATGTTGAACCATATGGATGCAATACCTATTCACAAAATAAAATTAAACTGTCAAATAATCTTTTTAAATTTATTTTATTAAATAAATAAATATTAAATAAAATTTCATTTATTTTTGGCTGTGTTGGATCTTTGTTGCTGTGTGCGGGCTTTCTCTAGTTGTGGTGAGCGGGAGCTACTCTTTGTTGCAGTGCACAGGCTTCTCATTGCGGTGGCTTCTCTTGTTGTGGAGCATGGGCTCTAGGTGCACGGGCTTCAGGAGTTGTGGCACGTGGGCTCAGTAGTTGTGGCTCATGGGCTCCAGAGCGCAGGCTCAGTACTTGTGGCACATGGGCTTAGTTGCTCTGCTACATGTGGGATCTTCCCGGATCAGGGCTCGAACCTGTGTCCCCTGCATTGGCAGGCGGATTCTTAACCACTGTGCCACTAGGGAAGTCCCTCAAATAATTATTTTGAAAGGAGAAAAGATTGTCCAATAAGGCCGTAGTGATTGTAAACACCATAGAGAAATGTTTGATCTTGCATTCAGCACCCCTGCACAGCACCTGGCCTCTAGCTGACACCCTGAGTGGTCCTTCCTGTTTCTGCTCAGTGTACTTCCTTGCACCTTTAAGTCGATGTGTCATTTTAGTGGATAATGTGGATTGGTTCACTCAGCCTGCATTGTACCCTTCTCCAGGGTACCTCCCTGGACTGGAGAGGCTAGAACACTGAAATCTATGGTCTGGCTCCTTTGCAGGTACAGCTCTGGATGTGAATTAGCTTCCACCAATTCAACACATTCAAGTGAGCTTTGGAAGGCAAAAGTGAGGTAGACGCTATTTTCCTGTTCCTCTTGCTTATTTTCTTGCTTCAGGTGAGGTCATGGGAAAGTGGGGTTTTATTTTTTTACGGTAGCACCTTCAGTGTTCCTTCTACCGCTTCCTGGGGTTTAGGGTGCAGTTACTGTGGCAATAGGAGCCATGTTGGATTCCTGAACCCTGGAATGTATACGTGATGTTGGGGTCTTGTACTTGATCATTCAAAGTAGTGGCCTCAGAAGGCAGTTGCCTGGTGAGTCAGTTTGGTATTGTTCTAGGACTCATTACTGAAGTCCCAGCCTAGAACCTGCTCCTTCAGCCCTTTCAAAGATTTTCTAAGCACATAAATCTGCATAATAAATCCCTTCATGCTTAAAATACTTCCAATGGTTTCTGTTTCCTGCACTGAACCCTAGCTGGTACAATCAATAAGATTTCAGAGAATAATAATATACTGAAATGTTCTGCGCAGACCTTCACGTTCCAATCCAGGTTTTCTAATTACCCCCACTCCAGGGTCCTTCACTGTGATTCCAACCTTGACCCCATGCTGATAAGATATACAGAGCTCAAAATCAGTAGCCATCTGACTTTGCTACTTATCCTGATTTGACATTTGTTCCAAGTTTCTCATCCTTTGGCATAATCTCCCCTCTGGAGCTGAGTTTCTGCACTTGTGACTCAGTTTCTGATTTTTGCCTAACACCCTGGAAGCTGAGTTCCTAAATAGATGGTTAGAACACTGTCTGGATCCCTGATCCCTGCAAGCACTTCAGGCTGGAGACCAACTCGAAGAGACAGGACTCACCAGCATGGCTGTACAGGTAGTTAAAATACTGAAACAGCCACTCTCCTGGATACCCCAGTGCTTCCTCACACTTCCCCTCCCACCTGGGGGCCACATCGACCCTCCCTACAATGCATCCACTAAAGATCAAAGCTCTATCCAGCAGAGTCCTCAACGCATGGGTTCCAGAGCCATGGTCAGGCTCAATTCTGATTGGTCCTTGACTGTTCCCTATTGGTGGTCAAACACTTGAAGATCATTTCTGTATGCAGGTCTGTAGTGTCTTTGCTGATTGGGTTACCTCTTTACCTCTATTATTTATTTGCAGCTAGGAAACTTGCCTCCTATTTATTCCATGAATCTTTACTGTTCCATCTCTTGGTTTTAGATTCTAGTTTCCACTGATGTCCAAGACTTTTATATTATCCATTATGTCTTCTGACAGATCTCTTAACTAGCTCATGTCTTACTGTAGAAAAGACTCCTGGGATTATGGATCCCTTTTAAAAGCCTCAATCTTTACCTGCCTTTAGTCCTAGCTTCCTGAATCAATCCTATTCTAAACTATATTTACAAGAAAAAATTAACATTCTAAGAAACAGTATTTTTAAAACACTTTAAACATTAAAATATGCTTAAATTCTTTAGGGTAAACAAAATTTTATCTCATGACCATTATTAAAAAATAAAATCTGTGGTTATTATTTAGATCTCTTTATATAGTGACAATAATTATGTCCACACACTTAAATTGAGTTAATCTATGTTATTGGAAAATAAAATCAAGACAGTCTGACAAAATTAGTCAAACTCACACTCGACTTGGCAAATTTTATGTTGCAAAATACATATTAGGTTTTTCCATATTATTTAGATTATTTCACCAAACAGGGAACCAATGATTGCACCATACAGAGAACCAATGATTGCTCCAAGTTATAGAATTCATAATACACTTACCTTTTAAAGGTGGATACTTGTGCTTCTCTTGTAAGGAATCTAAGAAGGAAGTTGGAAGGTAAGTTCAAAAGGAAGAACATTTAAAGTAGAAGAAATTCAAATGGGTGCATATCACTTATTTTTTTCAGAAAGGAGAACCAAGGAAATGTCCTAAATCAGAAAACAAGAAATCCTTGTGAAAATCTATTGACGTATGCCAGCAAAACAAGGGCAAAAATCAAGAACAATGAAGACATGGGATACAAGAAGACAGCAACCAACCAAAAGTCCAGCGAAGAACAATGCCAAAATGTGGCAGAGCTGGAAACAACCTGTCTCCATAGGACGTAAATCAGTGGGCCCCAAGGAACATGTATTCAAGAATGAGAACAGAATGCCTTTCATGCTGTAGATGGATAAAGGAGGTACATAGTTCCTCTTTCAGTAGGGAAGAAGAAAGGCGATTAGAATTTGTAGGAAAAACAGAAAAATTCACAAGAAAGCCACAGTCCAGATATGAAGCAAACTAAAACGTGGCTTGATTTTGAACAGTTGACTGGATTTAAGGAAAGGGACATTCTCTTAGGTGGCAGAGGGATCAAAAAGTGGACTCATGAAGGAGGAAATGTCCTGGCATAGCACCTGCCGCTGCACTGAGTAATATTTACATAGTGATAATAAAGCAAATGTTGCTTACTGCCGTTCAAAGTTTAGAATCAGTTATAGACAAAACACTGCATATTTATTTATAGCTACAGAACAGAGTGTAGTTGTCATTAACCTTGCTGTCATAAAATTAAAATACAGAAAGCAAAAGTGAAGCTGACAGAGGTTGGGTGGAAGAACAGGAGGAGAAAAGGAAAGGAGGGTGTGATAATGGCTTCATCTTACAGGGGAGACAAAGCTATTATAAAAAAATGCTGACGAGGGACTTCCCTGGTGGTCCAGTGGCTAAGACTCCATGCTCCCAATGCATGGGGCCCAGGTTCGATCCCTGACTGGGGAACTAGATCCCACATGCCGCAACTAAGAAGTTCGCATGCCTCAACTAAAGATCCAGCGTGCCACAACTAAGAGATCCTGCCTGCCACAACTAAGACCTGACATCTGATATATATAAGCTGATGGGGACTTCCCTGGTGGTGCTGTGGTTAAGAATCCACCTGCCAATGCAGGGGACACGTGTTCGAGCCCTGGTCTGGGAAGATTCCACATGCCGCTTAACATCTAAGCCCGTGCGCCACAACTACCAAGCCCTGGCTCTAGAGCCCATGAGCCACATCTACTGAGTCCACACGCCGCAACTACTGAAGCCTACACGCTCTAGGGCCTGCATGCTGCAACTACTGATCCCGCGTGCTGCAATTACTGAAGCCTGCGCTCCTACAGCCTGTGCTCTGCAACAAGGGAAGCCACCGCATTGAGAAGCCCGTGCACCGCAACAAAGAGTAGCCCCCACTCACCACGACCAGCGAAAGCCAGCGCAGCAACGAAGACCCAACGCAGACAAAAAAAAAAAAAGCTGATGAACAGGAAATAGGAGTTTATCTTAAGTTATAAAGACTTCCAATAGAATAAAGTTATATTAAAGATAATATAACTACTAAAATTGGAGAGAAGGGAGAGTAGCTTAAGTAAAGTCCCTACCTTTCAAAGGTAGGAATAAATGTCTACAACTGATACATCAAGAAGTATTAACATAGGAATATTATTCAGAGTTATAAAGATGACTACCTGGAAAACAAAACGAGTTGCCCCAGAGAAGGAGAACTGGGATGAATGGAGAAGGAATGGCAGGGGGGCTGTGGCATTTCATTTTAAGTCCCCTGGACTGGCTAATTTTTCTTTACTAAATAGCGTTAGAGAGTTGCACAGCGTGTGAACCCTTGCAGGGCTGAATTCTTATCCATGTTTTTAATATCATTTGAACTTTTTTTTTAAATGAGATTTCCTAATAAATATCTTCATTACATTTAAGATTCTTTCATAATACTAGAAGCTACACAAATTGGTTCTCTTTCAACCTCTAATGAATATTGGCTTTTCTACAATTTCCTACAACCTAGTTTATGTATAATCGTGTATAAAAATCTCTCCTTTGCTATTTTATGAGACAAGGGTGGGATATTTATGAAGCAGGTGTAATGAAATTCTGATCTAGTTTTAGTGCCTACAAAAATGAAGGGAAAACCATAAAAATACTCATAGAATAGATTCAGTAAACAAATACATATCAAGTACATATTACCTACCAGGCACAAGGCTAGCTCATAATATCCTATATCAAGACAGGGCTAGAAGCATTATTCCATCCCTAGTAGCACTTTATCTGAAATTTTAGAAAACATGTTCATTTAGTGCAGGATTTCTCAACCTTGGCACAATTGACACATTGGACCACGTAATTCTTTGCTGTTGAAGGTCTGTCCTGTGCCTTATAGGATATTTAGCGGCATCCCTGGTTTCTACCACTAGATGCCAGTAATATGCCCTCCCCTCTCCCCAACTCCCAGCAGTGACAACCAAAACTGTCCCCAGACTTTGTACCTGGTTGAGAATCATTGGGTGTGATCATATTTTCAAAGATCTAAAATTTATTTTAGAGATACTATTACTGTGCCAACATTGCTTATTTCTTTTGTGATGAATTTGTCTTGCATACCGAAGAACGTTCAATTTGAGAAATATAAGGCACAGTGGCCTCCGATTCTTAGTTGAGATAAATGGAATCTTTTAGCACTGCAGTTGAGCGGCATTTTCAACTAACTTATGAATAGCAGAACAAATATGATTCGCTATTTTTAGCTTAGGGAGTCTATCTTAAACCATACATGGCTGGTAAAAATGTGAAATCTAAGCTTTTAGGATTTCTCCTGAGTTAACCAGATGGCATGCTTATGATCTGCCTACAAAATCTTTCCATTCTTTTCAAATAAAAAGCTATTTTTCACTTTCCACTTTAAGATCATAGGCTTTTAGATTCTTTCCAAGTGAGAAAAAAAAGTCCAGGCTACATTAGACACTAAAGTAAACCATCACAAGTCCTGAGATCCCTGGGACTTCTAAATTTAAGGAAAATGTCATCTACCTTCACGTTCTTTACTCTCACCTTCTTATATCTTCATGTAACCTAAGCTTCTAATCTATCCTTACAGTAACAGCAAACACATGTACACTCCTTATTTGCCAGGCCTCATTCTAAGCTCCTTCAAATTTATTTAAATTGTTTTCCCCTTTATTGAGGTATAACTGATATACAAAAACCTGCACATATTTATACAATTTGATAAGTTTGCACATATGCATACAACTGTGAAACCATCAGCGTAATCAAGGCAATAAACATATCTATCAAAATAAAATGTCTTATTTTGACTTAAGTTCAGACAGAAAAATTACAAGAACAGTACAACGAGCTCCTGAATATCTTTCACTCAGATTCACCAGTTGCTAACACTTTACTACATTTGCTTCTCCCTCCCCCCTCCATGTGTGTGTGTGTCTATAGTATGTAATTTTTTCCTGAACCATTTAAGAATAAGTTACATTATGTCATTTTTACCTCTAAATACCTCGGTGTAGTGTTTTTCCTAAAATCAAAGAAATTGACATTATTATGATACTATTATCTATTCTACGTACATTCAGATTTCACCATTTGTCCTAAAAATGTCCTTTAAATCAGAGGAAAATCCAAGATGAATTTGCACATTCAATTGTCATGGCTCTTTATCATCCTTTAGTCTGGCACAGTTTCTCAGTCTTTCTTTGCAGTAAATCACATTGACATTTTTGACGAGTACAGGCCACTCATGTTGTAGACTGTTCCTCAGTTTGGATTTGTGTGATAGTTCATGATTAGATTCAGGCTATGCAATATGGCAAGAATACCACAGAAGTGATGGTGAGTTCTTTTCAGTGCTTCAAAAGACATATGATATTGGTTTTTCCAAATATTAGTGATACTGTCTTTGACATTGGTTAAGGTGTTATCGGCCAGGTTTCTCCACCATCAAATTATTAGTTCACCCTTTGTAGTTAATAGGTATCTTGTAGAGAGATACTTTGAGACTATGTAAATATTCTTTTATCCTCAAACTTTCACCCACTAGTTTTAGCACCTGTAATTTTACTATTATGGTTGCCAAATAATGATTTTCTAATTTTTAATTTCTTCTACATGGCTTTCCTTTCTACTTTAAAAATGAACTTATTTTTCCTATCTGTCTACCTATGAATCTACCTATCTGTCTATCTAGTTCTATCATTGTGGTCCTGCTCTTTATTCAATAGGTTATATTCCTTTGCTTTCATTTTTTATCTTGATGTTCAAATTGTTACAGATTTGGTCAATAGAGCTCCTTCGAACAGGCTTCTGTAATTGACATAGCTCAAAAAGATGTTCGAGGCTCATCTTGTATTTTCTCTGTCCCAGTCCTGGAATCAAGCATTTCTTCAAGAAGTCTTGGTTCTTTTTAATGGAGAATGGGATTTCAAAGCCAGCATCTGGATGCTGTGTGCTTGCTGCTACTAGGCTCAATGAACAGACAAATGGGAAATAGATGTATTTATAGGCATTTATACCTACATATTTGTGTGTATATACATACATGCATACATATACATATAAAGGAATACATCATCTTACTGCGCTTCACAGACACTGCATTTTTTACAAACTGAAAGTCTGTGGCAACCCTGCATCAAGCAAGTCTATCACCGCAGCATTTTTCCAACAGTATTTGTTCATGTCTCTGTGTCACATTTTGGTAATTCTCGCAATATTTCAAACTTTTTCATTATTATTATATTTGTTATGGTGTTCTTTGATGTTACAATTGCAAAAAGACTACGATTCGCTGAAGACTCAAATGATTGTTAACATTTTTTAGCAATAAAGTTTTTTTTTGTTTGGCCGTGTTGTGTGGCATGCGGGATCCCCACCAGGGATTGAACCCATGCCCGCTGCAGTGGAAGCGTGGAGTCTTAACCACTGGACCACCAGGGAAGTCCCAGCAGTAAACTATGTATATTGTTTTTTAGACATAATGCTATTGCACACTTAATACACTACAGTATAGTGTAAACATAACTTTTATATGCACTGGGAAACCAAAAAATTTGCGTGACTCTCATTATTGCAATATTTCCTTTATTGTGGTGGTCCGGAACCGAACCCGCAGTTATCTCCAAGGTATTTCTGTATTAACATTTACTCATCATTACAATCCTATGAAATATCTACCAGTTTTACTATTATTTTCATTTTACAATTGAAGAAACTGAGGCACAGAAGACGTTAAATAACTTGCTGGGAGACCTCCCAGCCAAATGATAAGGCTGAGATCGGAACCTGGGCAGTCTGGCTGCAGGCTTACCCTATTAGCATGACTTTTTTTTTAACAACTTTATTGGAATATAATTACTTTACAATGCTGTGTTAGTTTCTGCTTTATAACAAAGTGAATCAGCTATACATATACATATATCCCCACATCTCCTCCCTCTTGCGTCTGCCTCCCAGCCTCCCTATCCCACCCTTCTAGATGGTCACAAAGCACAGAGCTGATCTCCCCGGGCTATGCGCTGCTTCCCACTAGCTATCTATTTTACATTTGGTAGTGTATATATGTCCATGCCACTCTCTCACTTCGTCCCAGCTTACCCTTCCCCCTCCCCGTGTCCTCAAGTCCATTCTCTACGTCTGCGTCTTTATTCCTGTCCTTAGCATGACTATTTAAAGATAAAAGTATTTCCAGGGTTGAGAAGGAAGTTTATCCAATATGATCTAAAATTTTTTATTGAGTTCTTTGACTTTAATGTCATATCCCGTTTTCTACTTGGGGAAGAGGTAGGGAATGTACTGCTCACCTGGGAATCAAATCCAAGCGAGACGACACACAATTCCTTCTTCACTCAGAAAACTAAAGGTCTGCAACTGCACCAAACTTGCTATGACTCGTTCTCTCTTTCCTAAGGCTGAGTCTTGCCCTTTGAGGATCTTCAGGCCGTGGTGGAAATAGGCTTCTGGTGAGCCTGCCCATCTATCCAGTGTATGTGATCAGACTTCACCTCAGGCTAAGCTGAGGCTCCATTTCCTGCTACTTATTCACACTTCAAAGTATGCATGCAAAACAAGAAAATTAGTGTGTTTTTTAAAGTGGAGGATGAATAGGACTGTGGATTTTTTGATAAGGTCAAAGGATATTTATTACTTTAAAAGTAATCAAGAAATACCTCATGGTGGGATATTGGAAAGTTTTTAATACCTATCCAGAGAGCTCTTCTTGCCTAGCTCATGACTCTGTTGCTCTGAAGGAAGCAAAAATTTTAACAATGACTTGTAAGCCAAATTTAATTCTGACCAGGAGGGCAGACTTTGCCATGACACCAGTGTGAATTTATCCCTGGAAGATTTTGTAAGAGCAAAAAGAAGAAGGTTGAATATAAATTAGACATATACTTTATGTCTAATTTTGTAAGTGATATCATGAAAATTTTTTAAATTCATCATGTGACACCAAGGCCAGTGATTCTTGAAGGAAATACAAAGGGACAGGGAACCTAAATGATATTCTAACAATATAAGCACCAGTGATTCCACTGAGTAAGAAGGGGAGGTGTTCAAAGCAACCAAAGTGCCATGAATGGAGCTCTCAGATGAACACAGACAAACCCAAAAGATCACGGATGAATAGAAAACATAAGAACTCTAAGGATAGTGTGGTAGGGTAGCCACACCACAAATTACCTCTGTATAGACTTATACGTACGTGGAAACTTGATGCACTGCAGGTTAGTGGGGATATGTTGAATTATTTACTAACTGTTGCTTGGACAATTGATTATCTATATGGAAAATAATACAATCCGTTCCTATTTCACACCATAAACAAAATAACATAAACAATAATACAATCCGTTCCTATTTCACACCATGAATAAAAATAATTAACAGGAAGATTAAAGCCCTAAATATGAAAAACAAAAATTTTAAACAAGGGAATGCTGAGGATAGGGAGAATATCCTTATGACTGTACGATAGAAAAGGTTGTTGTTTTTTTTAAACAAAATTAAAGCATACGTGCAAGAAAATGACATTTGATTATGTTAAAGATTAAAAATTCTGTACATTCAAAACTTCCATAAACAAAGTGAAAAAACAAGCTGCAGATTGGAACACTATATTTGCAAATGCAAATGAATGACAAGGAATTAGTTTCTTGAGTAAAGAACTCCTACAAATCAATACAAGAAAGACAACTCAATACCGTAAAATACTACTACCACTACTACTACTAATGATGATGATGACATAGGGTATTAACATTCACAAGAGTCCTTTACAGAAAAGGAAAGTTGAAGAGCCAACAAATATATGAAAAGATGCTCCACTTCATTGGTAATCAGTGATGAAAACCATAATGGGGTACAATTAGATTGGCAAGTTAAGAATTCTGAGAATGTTAAACACTGGGGAAGATGTGAAGCAAAAGGGAAGTTCTGGTAAAAGAGTATGTTGCTGTATCCACTTTGGAGAGCAATTTGGAAGTTTATATTGAGGTAGAAGATGCACATGCCCTAGGACCTCCTAATTCTACTCCTAGGTAAAATTTCCTTTAAAGAAACGTTACTTGTGTGCACAAGGCACTAAGAGAAAGAATGTTCATAGCTACATTGTATGTAATACCAAATATTTGGCAACAACCTAAATCCCCTATCCACTGGAGAGTGGGTAAATAACATGTGGTATATTCAGTCAAGTAAATTCTCTACAGTGGTGGAAATGTATAAATTTACAGCTAGATGTATCCCCACAGATGAAGCAGAATGCAAAAGAATACATAAAGATTCCACTGACGTAAAATTTTTAAACAAAGAAATCCTATATATATTGCTTGACACAAACATGTGCGTGCATGCTTGCACATGCGTGCACACACACACACACAAAATGTAAATTATAATAAAATATATGGAAACGAAAATCACCAAATTTAGGAGTTGGCATTTTTGTTGGGGTTGGGGGGATACAAAGGAAGGAAAAAGTGATTATGGAGTACAAACTATTAGTAACGCTTTATTTCTTAAGTTCTTTATTTTTTTTAACACAGGTGCTGGTTACATTAATCTGCATACTTTTTATGAGTCTGAAATGTTTCATAGTATATTTAAAAGATAAATAACCTTGGTCTTATTTTCCTGACTGTAGGCTCATCATGATACGAACATAGTTCCTCATCATGATAGAGAGGTAGTACCCCTTTTCCAATCAAGCCTTTATGTTCTAGAATTTGGGCTCTTCTCCATTGGTGTGTGTGTGTAGGAAGAGGGGAGGGTCTGTTGTGGCTCCTTCATATTTCAGTGGCTCAGGGAAAATAATTTCTTCTAGGCCTTTGTTGGAAAGGAATTAATCTGGTGCTGAGAATGGAATAGGGATGTGGGAGATACTGGTACTGGGATGGAAAAAGTAGTCTGATTAGAGGAAAAAGGAGGGGTCCTGGGGACTGGGAAGGTGATTGGGTTTGGGGGATCTTCTTAAGATGTTTAGACAAGTCTCTCTTATGTGGCCATGTCCAGGGTGGTCAAGGCTGGTGTAATTGCAGGGGCCTTGAGAGCAGAGCATAAGTCCCTGTGCTGTGCCAGCCTGGTCAGTGGGGAGATGGCAGTGAGGGAATCTTGGTGATCCTCACAGAGCAACGGTCTACTAGATAGAGTGTCATCCCCAGCAATAGCATTCTCTAGAAGGAGCAATGCAATGGAAACAATGAACCACACCTCATCCTTGGCATCAGGTAAGGCCAAGGGTTCTTTTAGGAGCCAATGAAGGGGTTAGGAAATCCCATTTCCCACCCATATTGGAAGTTCTTTAGCCAGCCCTGAGGAAGCTCAGGTTAGATTTAATTTACTTTAGAAAAACAGAGAAACGTGATGTTTCTTGTACCTGAATGATTACACATTAATGTGAGAAAGCAGAATAAGCAAAGGCTAGAGACTATTAGGAACAGGTCCAAATCCAAAGAAGAGAGTACATTGTTAGCAGATAATTGGAAGCAAACAGAGCTAGGAGTCTCTTTTTCCCATCTTCTCAAGGGAAAAAAATAACCTCCAAACCAATGGGCCAGACCAAAGGTAAAACAAGGTCAAAGGTCAAATAAGTGTATAAGAAGTATTAGCTGAACCTATAAGCTGGGTTATCAGTGTGACGCAGCTTCCAAGAAAATAAACCCCACAGCAGACTGCACTGACAGACTTAAATGGTCAGACCACCGGAGGGAGAAAAATCCCACTGGATGCCAGTTAGGCCACAGCCAGATTTGAGGAACAGCCAAAAAGTACTCAGAAGTGAGTGAAATTGAGCTTTCAGATAACCATATTCTATGTCAAGCTGTTTACATGTATGCCAACCCACCTACAGAAAACCTTGTATTCCCTATGCTTTAAAAAGGTAAGTATAACTCTTTTATCTTATATAGGTTCCTGAAAATCAATGAGCACTAAAGTATACTTAGAAAAGATTATAAAGAAGTTACTTATATAGAATGTCCATGTTTTAAGAGTATGTATAAGGAACAAAAGAAAGTGTATTAGTGTTCTCCAGAGAAACAGAACCAATAGGAAGTGTGTGTGTGTGTGTATGTGTGTGTGTATAATATTTTGCTCTTATAAAAAAGATCCCAGAGAAGTTCCTAGTCCCATCTGCCATGTGAGGATACAATGCGAAGTCTGAACATAAAGAAACAATAGCTGCCAGAGACAAACACTTTAAAAAGCGTATCTATGATCCCAAGAAGCCCAGAAGTCTAGGGATATTTACTATAACAGCAAAAAGCTGAATACATCTCAGTGACCTCTAAGAAAGGGCTAAATTATATTGTAAGTTCTACTTAACAGTAGCAATAATAAAATCCCTCTACAAACATTTTTGTTTCTTTTAAAATGTGAGGCCTAAACTCTCACTGACACATACATTTAGACATATATATAGATGCAAAGAGATTATAATAAGGAAGTAGCTCACAAGATCATAAAGGCTGACAAGTCCCAAGACATGCAGGGTAAGCAGGTAAGCTGAAGACCCAGAAGAGTCAAAGGTGCAGCTCCAGTCCAAAGGCCAGAAGGCTCAACCCAGAAAGAGTTGAGTCCGAGGCCGGGGAAAAAACAGATGTCCCAGCTGGAGGCAGTCAGCCAGGAGGAATTCTCTCTTACTGGGGGCAGGGAGAGGAGAGTAGGCCTTTTTGTCCTATTCAGGCTTTCAACTAATTGACTGAGGTCCACCCACCTTAGGAGGGCAATCTATTTTACTCTGTCTATATTTAAACATTAATCTCATCCAAAAAACATTCTCACAGAATGTTAATATCTGGGCTCCACGTGGCCCAGTCAAGTTTACATATAATATTAACCACCACAAAATGGAATACATAAAAATGTTATCAATTTATTAGATAATAATAGTTTCACTTGAATTGGCCTTATATTTTATCTCAAATGGCATATTATATTTCCATATTTTATTTTTAAAATTTTTATTGAGTTATAATTACCACACAATATCACATGTATTTCCATTGCTTCTTTTTCACGTTTTTAGTTTCAATCACTTTTAGTTCCTGTCAAATTAATTTATAAATCTTAATTAATAAAACATTCTATTCTGGAAAACCTAAATAAAAATAAAACCTTTTAGTAAGGACAAATTTCTAAAAATATTTTCATATTCTAAATGTTTGCTCTGATTTCAAAATCTCTAATGAAGAAAATATACAAGGCTTGATAAGATTTCCAAATTACCTTTGTAGTTCTAGCACTACAGGCTGCCACTGAAACCAAAATATAATTACAATTATCATTATCACAATTCTAAGCTCTTCATATATTATTTAACTTTCTCAGAAAAATTTTACCTTTATTTGCTATCACAAATTTACGATAGTAAATATATAGTTTACTGGGAAAATACTTAAAAGTGATTCATTTATTTACATCTTTATTACATCATTTGGAGATATTTGAATTTAGTGTCTTTGGGCCAAGTTAAAACATCTGGAAATCTTTCTAAAACTTTGGCTAAATTTCCAGATTTTTCCCCTAGCATTCCATAGTACTGGCTGTTCAAAACCCACTAAAATTTCTATATAGTTTTTATTGGAATCATTTCACTTGAATGCCTGTAATAAATTTTGATATCTTCCCCCAGATGTTACTTTTAGCTCCACAGCATCTAAATCTTATTTTGCCTTTTAAGTAAATTAAGACACTTTTATGTGTAACAATTGAAGCTGTGCAATAACGACTGAAGTTTTTCTTTCCTGTTTTTGTCAGATACGTTTTATAAGACCATAAATCTAAATTGCAATAAGTCTGTATTAATGTTTTGTTAAACGTTTCATGCCTAAAAGTCTTTTGATTATACTTAACATTAACAACATAGTAGATGGTGTTAACAATTTGAATGGTATTTAAAAATATTTTTTGTTTGATCAGTTGAAACTCTTAGGTGAAATTCTCAGAAGTCATTATTTCAAATTCTTTATTGTTGAAAATGATTTATGATTATCCTTTTCTTTTCTCACTGATGATTGCAAATCTTTGTTTGAACCATGAGCTTTAAGTGAACATGATGGCTTTTTGGATGAAATATTAGTTTAGCACTTTGAACACTACAATTTTGAAGAGTGTCTGCATTCGACATTCATGTCACTTGCAATGTCATGTTTTCATTTCAGAAATGAAAATCATGTTTTATTTTATATTAATTCTTACACAATATCAAAAGACATTTCAGGACGTTTTAAGAAATGTTCCAAGCTATAGTTCATTATCATGTTCTTCCACAGTTTTAGAATATGAATATTTAAAGCATTTAAAGGGAATGTTAAGAAGCTTAACAACACTTTGCTAACACTCATTCTGGGTGTTTTTTTCTCTCTCCAATTTACAACTTTTAACTCAAACACAATACCTTTACAGAAAGGTGTACATGTAAAGGTATACATGTTACATGGTGTACATGTAAAGGTGTACATGTTACAACAGCTTGATAAATTTCCATAAATTGAACACACCCATATGATTAGCACCCAGATAAAGAAATAGAACATACCAACATCCCAGAAGCCCCAATACCCATACCTTCTCTGTTATTTCCTTCCCACTCAAGAGTAACCAACAGCCTGTTTTTGTACATTACATAAATAGAATCATAAAGTACGTATTTTTTTGTGTATGGTTTCTGTTGCTCAACATTAGGTTTTTGAGATCATCCGTAATCTTACACGTAGTTATACATCTTTCAATCTTATTGTAGTCTATTGTGTGACAACACCATAATTTGTCCATTTGGGTTGTTTCCAGGTTTGGATATTACTAATGGCACTGCTATGAACACTCACTGCTCTGACCAATACAATAGCTACTAGCCAAATGTAGCTCTTTAAGTTTGAATAAAATTAAATTGAAAATCACTTCCTCAGTTGCACTAACCACATTTCAAGTGCTCAATAGTTATGTGGCTAGTAGCTACTGTATGGACAGCACAGAATAGAGCACTCGCATCACTGCAGCAAGTTCCATTGCACAGTGAATTCACGTGTTGGTGAACATATGAAACTGCTGGGTCAAAAGCTATGCATATGTTCAACACTGACAGCAGATACTGTCAAATAGTTTTGGGGTGTTCATTATTATTTTGTTATAAATTCTTCTATTTTAAAATATTAAACCACTGTATTTACTTTTCACCTAAGAATTACAATGCACTAAAACAGTAAAACCAAATAAAAAATTAAACTATTTAGGAGCAGTAACAACTGTTAGAACATGGAATGATTCGTAGGTAATGCACAAGGCAGTGACATTATTTACTATTATTTACTATAATTTACACAGGCCAAGCTAACAGATGTTGCAAATGTTTCTCAGATGTCATTACAACAAAAGGTCTGTTATCAATGGCTGTCACAGAAGAACTAATGAACTTATCTTAGAATTTACACAATCTATTTATTTTAGTGCTATGACAGTTACAGTAATACTATTTACCACTGGTACAAATTTCAGTACTTTAACTGAGACAGCTATGCTGGTGTCTATCAGCTAAATATCAGATCTGCTCATAATCCCAACCAATTAACACTGCATATTATCAATCTTTTAAAGTTTTGGCAAACGGAGGGCCAATGTTGTTGTCTAAACTGTATTTAACCATGAATTTGTGCACCTGTACATATATATGTTGGTCTTTATCATTTCTCCTCTCTTGAGGTGCTCATTTATATTCCTTGTCCATTTTATCAATTTATACTTTTACTATTATATATTATATACTGTATGATTGCCCATGTATATCCTTTGCCCATTTAAAATTACTAATTTGCAAATGTTCTTTTTATATTAAGGAAATTAGCCTTTTGTCTACATGTCTTACAAATATTTCCCTCCAATTTGTAGTTCATCTTTTTCCTATAGAATTGTTTTAAATGATATGTAATCAAGTTTCTTAATCTCTTTTTTGGCTTTTGTATTTTATGTCATGCTTTGAGAGCCTTACCTTCTCAGAGTATATGAAAAATTCGTTTTTTTCTGACTTTGTTTTTAAAATATTTGATATATCTGTAATTTACTTTGGCATAAGAAGTACAGATCTAGCCTTGTATTTTTCTAAGTGGCCTATAATATTTTTGTTAGACACTGCTAGTTACCTACCTGGCATCCATTCTTCCTTACTAACACAATGTGACTTTGTTTAGGGCAGCAACTGTGCCCAGCTTAAAATACTTTCCCAGACTCTCTTGCAGCAAGGGGTGGCCAAGTGATTCAGATCTGTCCTGAGCTATAAGGGGAAGTCACTGAATGTGGCTTCCAGACAGATTTTTAAATAAAGGCAATTTTGACTGACATGCTCCATTTGACCTTCACCTTTCTTCCTGCTTGGAATCTAGATGTAATACCTAGAGGTGAAGCAGCTATCTTGAGACAAGGATGAAAGCCGCTCACCAAAAATGGCAGAGTAAAAAGATAAAAGGAGCCTGAGTCCTTGATGACATTAACCTGCCATATTAGTCCTGTATTATACACTCTTGGATTACTTATGAGAAAAATAAGCTCCTATTTACTGAAGCCATTGATCATAGGGTTGTTTCTTGCAAACAAATACATTCTTATTGATGCAATATCTCACTTATTTAATAATGCATCTTTTTATACCAATTTGGCACGCTACCTCTAACTTCTAACATACTAACTTCCTATATATAATTGAGTATGTTTCTGGAAACCCTCGTTTCATTGATGTAAATGACTTCAGCTTAATAGCTACTATTTACTAAATACTAGGCTGATTCTATATGCTTTATATTAACTAGATCGCTTAAACCTCCCAACAGCCCTTTGAACCTTAATTATTTAATATTAATGTGTAGCACTTGTAAGCCTAGAGCTAATAGTGGATTTTTGTGTGTGTGTGTGGTACGCGGGCCTCTCACTGTTGTGGCCTCTCCCGTTGCAGAGCACAGGCTCCAGACGCGCAGGATCAGCGGCCACGGCTCACGGGCCCAGCCGCTCCGCGGCATGTGGGATCTTCCTGGACCGGGGCACGAACCCGTGTCCCCTGCATCGGCAGGCGGACTCTCAACTACTGCGCCACCAGGGAAGCCCAATAGTGGATTTTTAAAAGTGGAATGGAAAAGATCAAAAAGTAAAGAGAAAGAAAGGGTGTTTCAATAATCTGTATGATGGATTAGAGCTGAAGGCAACTATCTATGTTGCTCTCTTAACTGGCAACACTGTTGTTCCACATTGTAATGGAAAGAGCACTAGACTTAGGGTTTGAAGACATAAGCTCTTATTCCAACTCTGCCGGTCAACAGTGTTACTTTAGACAAGCCTTCCTTAGGCTTTACTTTCCTCATCTGTATAGTGACGTATGATTACACTCATTAGTGATCTCTAGAGTTTTGCCTAACTCTAACAATCTATGAAAGACTATAATTAAGCTATTGGTTTTGAAATTCACTGGATCCGAATTTGATTTCGGGATTCAATGACCAGGTTCATGTATTCATTCAACAAAAGTACTGAGGATACATTGATGAACGTGTCAGAAAATGTCCCTGCCCCAATGGAGCTTACATTACAGTGGACGAATGAAAAAAATAAAAACAAAACCTAGACACCAAGAGTAGTAGTACTACAAAGGAAATAAGCCATGATGTGATAGAGATAAACTGGGGCACATGGTTGGACAGTTACAAGATTCAGGGAAGATTTCTCTGAAGAAATGGTTATGAAGTTTGTATGACATGAAGATGGCTATGGCATAATAATACATGAAAAAGAGTAAAATGCAAAGTGGCAATTTAACTACGTTAAAACAATTATAACAATGTAAGGATGCACTGTAACACACATACAGAAAAGTACATGAAACATACAGCTTAATACATCATTAAAAACCACCCATTAAAGTCCCTCAAGAGTCTTTCCAAATACAACTCTTCTCCCTCCCCATTAGGGATAAGCATTAAGACTTTTGGTGGTCACTTTCTTGCACAAGACTCTATTCATTTTCATTGCATAAGATTCCACCATATAATTGTACCATTTTATGTTGATGGATATGCTATGTCCAATTTTTCATGTTACTCTGCACATGTCTTTTGTGGCATATGTACATGCATTTCTGTTGGGATATATCAAGAGTAGAATTGCAGACCTTGGCCTTAGTTTTAAAAGCACATGTTTCAGATACCGTATTTCTAATCAAAAGCTCTGACAAAGAAAACATAGCTTAGAATGTCAGGTATGGTGTGGTACCAATATACCTGCTCAATTTCACAAACAACTAAACTTCAGCCAAACGAGTTTTCGTTTCCTTCTACTCACCGGCTATTCCCTCTGTCTGTTAACAGTCTTCCCTCCCTTCTCTGCTTAGTTAGCTTTTACTTATCCCTAAGGATTTCAGCTTAAGCATCATTGCCTCAGCAAGGCTTTTCTTGTCTAATTCCTCTGTTATACACTCTCTTGCCACCACAGGCCTTTCTCCATTTGTTGCAACTGTTTTACACTTTGTTAAACTAATTGTCTATCTTTCAAAAAATACTGGCTCATTAGGGTGCATGTGTGGTCTTTGTTGCACATCATTGTATTCCTGCACCTAGTGTAGTACCTGGCACATAGAAAGGGGTCAATTAATAGCTGATGAATATCTACTATCTCTTCACATTCAAGTTACCCAATTCGAATGCTGTTTCTTCTGAACGTTTCATTCTTGGGGCCATCACCAGTACCATCCTTGGAAAATAAATTTGTATTAGGCTAAAGAGTTTCCTAAGTCCCATTTAGCACAGAAGATGGAGTATGAGGGACTTAGTACCTAGGCCCATCATCATCAACAAGAATATTTTCACTGTTTTCTATGGAGACACTAAATTATCAGAGTGTAATTCAGCATAAGGATTACAAAACATATGGGTTGTTTCATTATCAAATGGTGCACACAATTTAAGTGATATTTAAATAGCAACTGATTAATTCCACAAAAGAATCACTATAAAACCAAGAAAAATGTAGAATTTCAATCATTTATCTTCATCAGTGAGCACTTATTTGTGAATAGCACCAATCTACTTTTATATTAGCTTTTTCTCTTTATTACCAGATGACAAATTTCTCCCATAACCAGTCATTCTGTGTAATTTCATTTGATCCTGTATAAGTACTTTGGTAAGATATTTTTGCTTGCTTGATTTTTAATAAAAACAGCTCAGTGGCAACTATTATAGAAAAACTAAGGTTTCTACTCCTGATAAATCTAATTTACTTATATTCCAAGTGTTAATTTAACAAAATTATTACAGGTAGGAAAGCTTACTTTCCCCACCCCATAGGCATTAATAACCTTCATATACTCTAATTACAAGTAAATTCAAAATATTTCATTAAAATTTTTTTCATATTAATATCTAACTTAAATCTCAGTGACAGCATTAGTATATCATCGAACTGTTCAGAAGGGATGTTTCAGGAATTTTTTCCAAGCACTTGCAAATTTCAAATTAAGTATCTTCAAAGTAAAAACTTGTGGATATCTTGCTGAAAATTAGAAAAGTTGAAACCATGGTTACTACTAATACAAAATGTAAAATAGGAAATTATTTTACTAATGCCATCTTAATCATCCTGACATTCTTTCCTTAAATTAATCTCCAAACTGCAACCTCAGCATATCAAAAGAATTTCAAATGAGCAACCTAACCCTAAGCTGCAATAATATATGCTTTGCACCAGGGAATAAGTATTCTCTTAACCATTTCTCTTCAGACCACTATACCCCATAAGACACAGTAGGGCCTAAAATTGTTATAAAGAAAATGTACAGGAAGAAAGTTTGTTATAAAGAAAATGTATTCACAAGCAGACTTTCTTCAGAAAATATAACGATTTCTAGTGCAAAGATATAAGAATGTCTAGTCTTTACTAATGTCAAAAATCATATTTTGGAATTTATTTGAAAAGTGACAACAGATTCTCAAACACACAAAGTACTGTCAGGAGATTAAACAAATGAGGAATAGAGTACTTGTAATTCAGTTTCTAAAGGGAAATTAAAATGTACTACTAGGTACAGGGTTCAGTTAAAGAAACCTTTTATGAAAGATAATAAAACACTTATATTGTTTATGTGACTAAAATTTCAGAGAAGAGAATACCTGAGGGTGATTTTTGGCTCTATTAAGACTTATTTCAGACTGCCATGAATTGTATTAACACAAGCCTAAATCCTGTAATAGGGCCTTTTAAACACTCTGAGACACCCTATGGTTGGTTCCCCAAGATGTGTGTTGTTCTCCTCTGCTGCAAAGAACAAAACAAGAAAAACAATTTGTTCAATTACCAAAAAAAACTGTATGGAAGTAAGACATTTTAACAAAACTTAACAAACGTGTCACAATTTCCTGAAGCCTAACACTAGCTAAAATATGTACTGAAAATGTAAAAGATAAATAAATAACAATCATTTTAAAATACTGTTCTGTTGAATATGAAAAATATTGTTTTTATTGTTTGTAGAAGCATTCTTTTATTCAATGTTTTATTACATCAGAATTTTTTAAATGAACTAAATTTGAAACAATATTTAAACAAAAATATCTACCTCACATTTTAAGTCAATGCAAATTTTCACTAATTTAGAATATTAATATATTAATATTGGGGGAATTTTTGGAAATAGATATATATAAAACTGTCTTATAGACCTTAGAAATTAGCAGGTTTAGTAATGGTTCATAAAACTTTACAAATCTCCCTAAACTGTATTTTAATACAAAGAAAATTATATATAGACTTTGATTTATATTCAAAATTTCAGTTATTTTATAATCAATTTAAAACAGAAGTAAATGTCTCATAATTCTTTTCTTTTTTTTTTGAGGATTAACATTCATCAGGATTACTACAACTGAAAACACTTAAAACATGTACACGCACACACAGACACCTAGAAGAGGCTATCTGGGTAATTGTTTTAAAAACACTAATGAACTAATAATTAGGCTGGAAATCATGATTTACAATCAATATGACATAAAATATTATTATATATAAATTCAAGGAGAGGACATTGTAGTCAGCTTACCATTATTAGCTGTAGCAGTACTGTATCTTGCACACATTTACAAGTCATGTTTTCAAACTAACAATCTGTTTTAACTGCTTTGCTCATTAGCACATGAAGACATTGGCTGAGCTTGAAACATTATAAATTGTATTTATATATATCCTAAATTGGACAGGTCCCAAGATTAAATGCTGTTATTTTTAGAACACAAATATCTCCTTTTATCTTACATCATCAGGAATAAACGTGATTCATATAAGTGAACTTTTTATTCACATCTTAAAGAAATGATAGCTTAAAAAATTTTTAAACTATCTTTTTGATGGAGTTGGTCCTAAAATGCCTTGACTTATTGCTTAGTAAAATTCTACTGCCAGGTGTGGACCCCTAAGCTTTCTGAGGAAGATTTCAGGGTCAACACTATGACCATCAAATATAATAATCTACTATAATAAAGTACTGATCTCAGAAACTCCTGAAGTATGACAAATGTTCATTTTACAGTTGCTGCTTCTGTAGCTGTAGATCCTTCCTCACTATTCCATATTATTTTAGGTTCTAGAGGTTCTATCCTGTTGCTTCTAATCTGCTTTCCTAAACTTATTTAAATAACCAGCATTATGTAATTTTTCCACATTATTCTGGCCCAAAGGTAGCTCCATAGTTTTCCTTAAAATAAGCTTTTTTTTTCTTTTTCAGGTGGGGGAGGGGAGAGGGGAAATGGAAGAGAGATGGGCTTGATATTTTGCTAATCTGTAGGCTTACTTCAGAGTTGCTGGATATTTCCTGACAGATTAGGTTGCTAAAGGAATACATACCAAGAGGTGGCCACATTACCATATTGAAGACAGCAGTTAACTCTTCCAGCTGAGACCAGAAAGGATAATATAATAATATGCTAATGGTTATTAGGCATTTGCTATTTTATCGATATAAATTATTTTATCTACTGTACAAACTAAGATTAAACGTACATCTACAGTCTATGAAATTATTTGCCAAAAAAATTGCTCTAGTTAAAATTTAATACTTCCCTTTGTAACTATTATTGTATTCTTGTTAAAGAGTACCTGATACTTGTTAAAATATCAAGTAATACAGGACAAGGTGTTATAAAAACAAAACACACAGCTGGGAAGCATTTTATTTTCTTCTACTTCATATAACATTGTTCAGGACCACAAGACTCTAATGGTCTCTTTCCAGCAACTTTTATGACTTCGGAGTACCACTTAAAAATATTTACTGATGCTATAAATATTACTGTTTTTCTACATATTGACAATTTTAATGAATGCCATATCCATCATATCTCTTGCTTTTTTGGTCAGAAAGATAAACAGAAACTTTAAATCAAATGTTTAGACATTCAAAAGTGGTTTTTAAAAGCACACCCAAATCAACCAAATCTACATCAGCAACTGTTATTAGTTTCAATTGTTATTATTAAGAATTCTTAACAAGGACATACTGACTGAAGCATGTATGAGATTTTTTTAATTATATATAATTTAAAAGCAAAATTAAATTTATAAATAAAAAGATTAATGGCCAAATTAAATAAAGTTTAAGCATCAGATTTAAAATATCTTAATTTTTAGGTTATTCAGAAATACATTTTGTGAATAATAAGAATTACTTCATAAATATATATATAAATATAAATATATATCTACAGGATCTGCAATGCAGGAGAAAACCCTTTAAAGAAAAAAATTGCACTTTTGGATTATCAGGATGCTGTCATATTTACCCTTCAAGTGAAATATAATTACCATTCCAGGTGCTTTTGGCACAAGTTTTTAGGAGAATATTGACACAATCTTAAAAACACAATGCTTTTATATTTTATTCACTGGAATATGATGAATCAAACAGAATTCAGAATTCTGACCAAAAATACTCAGGTAACTGCAATTGCTTAATTAAATACAAAAAAAAATATTGTTTTAAAAAGACCTTAGACTGCCTTTACATCTGGAACATGTAAAATTTTACCAGCAATACGTTTTTTTCAATCCCTCAAGCAAGAATTCCCAGCCTACACAGAAAGGTAACATTGTCTTTTTCTACTCATATATGACTTAGATTACACCCCAGTATATAAGGACAAAAAATAAATGTATAATAAAAAGATTGGATAAATCAGGAGAGGCTTTTTGGTCTTGAATTCTTCACCCACTAACAATGAAGCAGCACTGTAGGCAGCCCAAAACACACCAAAGAGCTTTAAAAAAACAAACAAAAAAGACAAAAGGCAGCATATTAGCAAGTTAATTAACATTTTGGGTATCATAAAAATAACATTTACAGTATTTGTTTAAAACAACCCTAACAACCAATTGTAGAAGCAGTAACACTTATTGAGAATGTTTAAAACTTGTTAGGAATATTCATTCTTGCTCTGCTCCCTGACTTCTGCAAATGAAGTCTTTTGTTATCAAACTTGTCTAATCATAGGAATCACCTTGGGTGCCTATTAAAAAACAGAATCCTGGGATTCATTCCAGTTCTCCTGAATCAGAATCTTTAAAGGGAAGAAGGGTCTAATTATCAGACTTTTTAACAAGTGTCCCTGGTGACTTAAGATACGGCAACTTTCGGAAAAACTATTATAGGGATAGGCAGCTGAAAGATATTTGTTTCCTGAAAGAAAACTAATTGATCTTCACAAAATAGAAATTTTTCTTTTTTCCCCCAAGAAGTAGAAAAACATATTAAGTGAAAATTTTACACAACATTTATTAAGTATCAAATCATTTTCCCAGGACAAGGTAGAAGTATAGTGTTACATGGAAAGGAGGAAAACCATAACATTTTGGTTGAGTTTTCTTTTTTTTTTATTGTTTGAAAATTTTTCATAATAAAAAAATTTTTTTTGCTTTTTTTAAAAATTGAAGTATAGTTGATGTCCTAATGTATAGCACAGGGAACTATATCAATATCCCATGGTAAACCATAATGGAAGAGAGTTTTCTGATTATGCACGTGCTTAATTTTAAATTATTTCAACTAGAAATTTATATAATACTTATCAATATAGTCACTGAAGGCATTTTACAGAATAAAATGAAAGGAAGAACTGTAACGGTAGAAATCAGGGAAACTATGACAGAAACAGACCTGGCACAGACCAGGGTTTCTCAATCATGCACTAATCAAATTTTTGAGCTGGAAAATAGTTGTGGGAAGTTGTCCTGTGCACTGTAGGATGTTTAGCAGTATCCCTGGCTTCTAGTCACTATATACTAGTGCCATCCCAGCCCTCCCCATTTGTGATACCCAAAAATGTCTCCAGACATTGCCAAATGTCCTAGGGGGGCAAAATCGCCATCAGTTGAGAACCACTGGTACAGAGGTAAAAAATAAATACTGGCAGACTGACTGAAAATGTATTTGAGATGGTCCGATTTTATATTGTGCTTTTTAAACTAAAAACATACAAAAAAACCTGCAAGATATTTTAAACCTACAAAAAAGTATAGGGAAATAAATGAAGTAAAATTATAATCAAATTGCATTTGTATGGCATGATTAAATTTTTTTGTAAATAAATGGTTAAAGATTGGTAAGAGTTACAGAGATTTAATGTTAAAAAAATTAGTGCTTGTAGATTAAACTGTATTCTAATGCTAGAGTAAAGTGATGAGAGTTTTGCAACATTATTTCTCAGCAAACTTTGGACTAAAACAAGAAACATGTAAAACAGATTGCTACACACAGAAGATTAAGTGATTAGGGAAAGAAATGTGGGGAAGAAAATCTAAAGTTTAAAAAGAATTGTATCCTAAACTTTTAATGATATAAAAAAGATTCTTCCGCTTTATAATAAAACATTCACATGTTGCACAAAGAACATTAAGACCAATTTTCAGTTGAACTCAATGACTAAAAATAACCAGAGGACAGTTTTAGCAATTTGGGCAGTAGTCTCAGAAGCATTCAAACATGCTTTAACCCAAGTAAAACAACACACAAGCAGTGATCCTGAATGATTCAGTAAAGTGGTATGTTCACTAAGGCTAGATAATTAAATGCCAGCATGGGGCTAGCTCTTGTACTGTAAGACTTTTAAACTAAGTGCTAATAATGACAATTAAAAAAATATTTAGGATTAGAGGAAAGAAAGCTCTTCTCCTTGGTCTCTAAAGTGTTCAAACAGTTCAAACATACAGAGATGTTCTCAAAATATTCATTTAACATTTATAATAATAACAGCTACCACTTTGCCTACTCTGTTAAGCACTATACTAGACATTATTTATACTTTAAAATCCATAACAAACCCTAAAAAGTAGTTAAGACTCCCAATTTGCACAGGAGGGTACTAAAAGATATCTCCCCAAGGCAAACAGCAAGTAAGTGGCAGAACCAGAATCTGAATTCAGAACTGACTGGTTCCAAAATCCAACTCTTCTCAATACCCAAGGCTTATATAATGTCAGTATTAGCCTGTAGTTACTCAATTCTAAAAGGAATAATTTTATATTGGAATTAGTAATAAACTTTAAGTAAAACCAAAACTCATAAAAGTTACTCTACTTAAAAATTTAAGTCGAAGTTCTATTTTCCATAAAGAAAAAAAATTATATTCACTATGTTATATACATACATGTGTTAGAGTGGTCACTTATTTCCAAAAGTTGTTCAAAATTAATAAATGCCAAAATTTAAGTTCAATCACTACTCATTAATATTTAATATTATCAGTAAATGTTTAAAGTGGGTACATATGTTAATATAAGCTTAACACAGCACAAAGAAGTCCTGATCTCTGCAACACAGAAAAGCCAATTTATTAGAACCATATATATCATATTTGGTAAAGAACTTACTATTCAAATATGAGTGACAATTATTAAATAAATGTCCAGTCCCAGTGGAATATTATTTTATTTATTTTTAGCAAGGTTTTTTTTTTATTGGAGTATAATTGCTTTACAATGTTGTGTTAGTTTCTGCTGTACAATGAAGTGAATCAGCTATATGTATACCTATATCCCCTCCCTCTTGGACTTCCCTCCCACCCCCCTTCCCAATCCCACCCATTTACGTCATCACAGAGCATCAAGCTGAGCTTCCTGTGCTTTATAGAATATTCCCGCTATCTATTTTACGCATGGTAGTGTACATATGTCAATCCTAATCCCCCAATTTGTCCCACCATCCCCTTCCACACCTGTATCCACATGTCCATTTTCTACATCTACGTCTCTATTCCTGCCCTGCAAATAGGTTCATCTGTACCATTTTACTAGATTCCACATATATGCGTTAATATATGATATTTTTTTCCTCTTTCTGGCTTACTCCACTCTGTATGACAGACTCTAGGTCCATCCAGATCTCTACAAATGACCCAATTTCGTTCCTTTTTTATGGCTGAGTAATATTCCATTGTACATATGTACCACATCTTTATCCATTCATCTGTCATTGGACATTTAGGTTGTTTCCATGTTCTGGCTACTGTAAATAGTGCTGCAATGAACATTGGGGTACAGGTGTCCTTTTGAGCCAGTGGAATTTTAAATAAATACCTCCCACAAAATCTAAGTCAGATGAACTAGAAGAAAATTTTAACATTAAATTAAAAAATTCTCTGAGTGTAATACCCCAAGGTCTGATTTGCTCTTTGTTCTTTATTCTGCCATAGACATACATTATAATTTATGGCAATTAAAAGGGGAAAATAAAAGAAATACAACTGGTATAATTAGTGAGTAAGGTCCCTGTTCCAAAACACTACGAACTGTTTGATAAACAGTTATAGATTACAAGATTCTTAGCCAGAGAATTAGTACAGTCAGCTCTTATTACCTGTGGGTTCTGCATCCACGGATTCAACCAACTGTGGATCGAAAATATTTGGGCGGAAGAAAAAATACCAGAAAGTTCCAGAAAGCCAAACTTGAATTTGCTGCACTACAGACAACTATTTATATAGCATTTACATTGTATTAGGTATTGTAAGTAATCTAGAGATGATTTAAAGTAGATGGAAGGATATGCACAGATTACATGTAAATACTACACCATTTTGTACAGGGAACTTAAGCATCTGCAGATTTTCTTGTCTGCGGGGGGGTCCTAGAACGAATCTCCCGTGGATACGGAGGGACAACTGTATACTTTTTTTTTTTTTACTGGGAAACAGTAAACTACTTTTTATAACACACTACTTACTTTTATAAGTGTAGACACCACTTCAAATGATCCAACCACCAAAAGTATAGGGGCTATTACAATGAGAGGAAGTAATGAATATCCTATAACTCCAAGAACTTGGCCATATGCAACCTGTGAATTTTCAAAATGTTAAATAAATATCACAGAAATCAAGATACTTATTTTAACCACTATTAAACATCATATATACTTTGTTGTACTTACATAAAGGTGAGAATTAAGAAAAAAGTATCATACCCATTATATTTCAAATTATCATATAGTCTCATATTCGTGGACAAGGTCAATAACCCACCGTGATTTCAATTATCAATTCTGATAATACCCAAATCTACATTTCCTGCCCTCTCTCTTTTGAGCTTCAGACTTATATATCCAATTACCTTGAGTATATCTCTTAGTCACTATTTCCCTTGTTGTAGAAGGATTATTTAAAGGAACCACAACCATCTTATTTTGATGAAAAATTCAAGTCTAGAGAAGCTAGATGTGACAAATGCAGACTAGAAGGGAAGGGAGAGAAGGTAGGAGGACTGAAGAGAGAAATATTTTTTAGTGGCTACTGTGTGCCACACTCCGTGATAGAGCTTCACATATTGTGAAGATCAAAGGCACTAACAACCCTATGTGGTATTACTGTCCCCATTATGAAGAAAGTGATTCCAGAGAGACAAAGAGCTTTGTTCAGGAAAGCAAAGCTAGTTGGTAAGAGTTCAAATTAAGATCTAGGTCTTTTAACTTCTCTATCAACAGTCCTAAATTACCAGAACATTTAGTGACACCTCTTTTCACCTAAAAATTATATGAGGTTTTGTCTAGAATGTAAGAAATAATATGCAAACAAATGTCGCTGTTAGAATTATTTTAAATTTTCATAAGCAGAGTGATAAAATTACATAGATAAATGTTATTCTACATTTATTCAAGAGTTTTAAGTTAAGATGATGGATTGAGTGCATATATCTAATACCATTCCTTCCTGAAACTCCATTAAAAGGGAAGGAAAAAAGGAAACTCCTTTTTATAAGAAGCATAAACAGGAGATTAGAAGACAGGACAAGAGCAACTTAATTTTGGAAACTGGAAAGCAGAAGAACAAGAGCTTGGTGGAGACCTTTCCACCAAGTATGAGAAAAAGGCTCAAGAGTTCTGCATTTAGCATTCAGTGTTCATAGAGCAAGCCTGATATGAGTCAGCACCCACATGATATAGTAACTCTGCCTGGCATCCCTTGTGCTTTACCCTCTTCACAGAGAGTTGAATTCCAGAGTGCTGGAATTCCTAGGTTTATAGTAATTCATAAAGTCTAATTTAATGGAGCAGTGATTCTCAAGGTGTGACCCATGGACCTCTGGGGGTCCCAGAGACTCTTCTTAAAGACTGGAACGTCAAAACTATTTTTTGTAATAGGGGACTTCCCTGGCGGTCCAGTGGTTAAGACTCCACGCTTCCACTGCATGGGGCACAGGTTCAATCCCTGGTCGGGGAACTAAGGTCCCACATGCCGCAAGGCACGGAAAAAAAATAAAATAAATAAAACTTAAAAAAAAAAACCTAGAGCTTCCCTGGTGGTGCAGTGGTTGAGAGTCCGCCTGCCAATGCAGGGGACACGGGTTCGTGCCCCGGTCTCAGAAGATGCCACATGCCGTGTAGCGGCTGGGCCCGTGAGCCATGGCCGCTGAGCCTGCGCGTCCGGAGCCCGTGCTCCGCAACGGGAGAGGCCACAACAGTGAGAGGCCCGCGTTCCGCAAAAAAAAAAAAAAAAAAAAAAAAACCCACAAAACTATTTTTTATAATAGTAATAAAATATTATTTGCCTTTTTAATTGGGTTGATACTGGTACTAATAGAACAAAAGCAATGGGTAAAACATGCTGCTTTAGCACAAATAAGGTGGCATGAAACATACTAGTAGTTACTGTGTTATTTACTACCCCACACTCACAGGAAAAGAAGAAAAATAGCCAGTTTCACTTAAGAATGTCCTTAATGAAGCAGTTAAAATGATTAATTTTATTAAGCCTCAACCTTTGAATATGTCTTTTTAATATTCTGTGTAACAAAATGAGAAGTACACAGAAAGCATTTCTTCTGTATCTTGATTCAATGATTATCCCAAGGAAGAGCATTTGTACAACTGTGTGTGTGAAGAGTTGAATTAGATGCTTTATCCGTAGAATACCACTTTTACTTGAAAGAACAACTGAAAGACAAACTATGATTATTCAGAGCTAGGTACTGACAGGCAACATGAATGAAAATGAATGAAGTGAGCCTCTTATTTCAAGGAAAACTGACAGTATTTCTTCTAAATTACAAAATTTCTCTCAAGCAAAAAGTAGAATTTTGGAAAACTTGTATCCAACACTCTTATCTTGATAGTTTTCCAATACAGATTTTTCTGATGAAATAGGTGGTGATATTAATGAATGTGATTTTCTGACATTGTACAATAAAACGAGTCAACATTTGGAAGATCTACAAAGCTCAGGGAACTAATGTTTTCTTAGTAGATCGTGCATGGGTAAAAAGATCCATCCAAAGTGAATTTCAATGATACAGTGTATAAAAAGTTCACTGATATGGTTTGAGATTCCTCACTACAACGAACCTTTAAGAAAATATTACTTGTTGAGTGTTGATGTAGTATCAGAGTAGAATAATCATAATCATTCAAAACATGTATTAAAATACTCTTCCTTTTAAAATTATATACCTGTGTGAGGCCTTGTTTTTTACTTTAACCAAAATATAGCGTAACAATTGAATGCAGAAAGCAGATATTAGAATACAATTTCCACTAACCCAGATGTTAAAGCTACTTGCAAATATATAGAACAATACCTTTTTCTCACTTTGTTTTGAAAAATAGTTTTCATTAAAATGTATTTTTTATGTTAAAATGTATTTGGTTTACTTTTAGTTTTAAATGAATAAATATATATTTAAAATTTTTATTTTAATTTCTAACATGGTAAACATCAATAAATACAACCTACAGAAAGAAATCTCTTTGGGGACCTGAGATCAAAAAGTTTGAGAACTGCTGTAACAGAGAATAAATTGCATGCTTCCCTAAAAAGCTATACATTATTTATGAGTGAAATTGGATTTTCTTTCCTCTTTATTTCTCATAACATTTATACTAATATTTACATCACCTTAAAAGAAGTAGCATAACTTAAAAGCAATTCTGGGACAAAAAGCAGTTACAATGAACATAGCTACTGATACTACCTGCAGTATCAAAAATAAAGCTTACCATAAAAAACAAAGGCTATTTTCAAAATTAACCACTTACTTCTCCACCAAGAACTCTGGCCAGTAAGAAAATTGTTAATGAACCAAATATCCAAATGGTTATAATCCATGAGACCACCTTAAGAGAAAAAAAATTCATGCAGTTAATATCTGTGTACCAAATAAGCTGATAATTTCCCACGAACTCAATCCTCTACCATATATTTTGGTATACCCAACTTCAGGTCATAGAGAGTTTGGGTTCCCAGGTAAAACTTAATAAGGATATAAATGTGTAATGTAATTTTACATCCAAACTGAAAATTTAGCAATGATCAATTGCCTAAGGAAACCTTAGTATTTTATGATATATAATAAAAGAACTGCAAAGAAAGACCAAACTGTTGACTCCCAACCCCTGCTTTATAGCATTTTGGAAGGTAAATTCATCTGTGAAACAAGTTACCAGTCTTCTCAAGAGGTCTCTAAAATTTACATTAATTACACATTTATCCAAGTAATAGAATGTGGACGATACCTCACACAATTTTAACTCCTGAGACTTGACATAGTAATGATATATGCATATATTTCCAAGTTCTGTCTGCTCGGGGGGGTCTAGAAATAATGACACCCAGTAGCAACATAAGCACACTTATTGCCCAGATCCTGGTTTCTAAATATTCCCCAAAAGGCACTAGGACTCCCTAGAAAAATGACTGATTCTGGGCTGGGACAGGGACAATAAAAGGTGAGCCCAGAACACTCTGTGGAGTCAGAAAGAAAGGAAGTACTCAAAAAAGATGGGGATATGGCAAAAGGATACAGAAGCTAACCTGAAGGCGCTCCCAATGGCTAAAACTGCAACAATCTGAGCAATAAAATAAATGACAGTATTGTATTATAGTCCAGAAAATAAAATAAATATCCGTGAGTCCATACTGACAAAAATAAATGAAAGATTAAGTAATGACAAAGAAGCATTCTATGGAGATAAGAATCTTCTGTTTTTAGCCTTAGAACACTTTGTTCAAATGAAAGATTATATAAAATAGATAAAATTCATATAGAGATGTTCTACATGAAGGGTTGGTGGTGGGTAGGAGACCAGATCCCCATTCAACTGCTTCAATGGTCCTTATACTTGCAACAGAATACTTGATATGAACTACTGATCCAAGGTAAATATTAATAGGACCAGTATTATATAACGTTAAGGGTCTTGCTATGGAGAGAACACTCTGGATTATCTGGTGAGCACTAAATGTAATCACAACTGTCCTTTAGAAAAGGAGGCAGAGGGATATTTGACTACAGTAGAGAAGGCAATGTGACAAATGGAAACAGATTGCAGTGATGCAGCCAGAAGTCAAGGAATGTTGGCAGCCTCCAGACATGGGAAGAGGCAAGCAACAGACTGTCCTGGAGCCTCCAGAAGAACCAGCCCTGCTGACATTTTGATTTTAGCCCTTTAAGACTCAATTTGGGTTTCTGACTTTCAGAACTGTCAAAGAATAAATCTGCATTGTTTTAAGCCACTAAACTTGTGGAAATATGTTATAGTACAAAAGGAAACTAATTCATTTCCAAATCACTCTGTGGTAAAGAGTTATTTTTTACTCCCCTAAAGCCTTAAACTAGGGATGAGGGAATGATATGCATGTGCCATATTTTGATGATAGAGATAAAGCCTCTGAGAATAGGACAAAGTATTATATAAAAACAAAAACGGATGGAATTCTTGTCATCATTTATTAAGAAGCTTACTTTAAAAAACAGAACTAAAAATGAATAAAAGATAAGAACATGAGTATTGTGTTTCAAACTCTTTATCCTTGGGAGAAATCAGAAAGGGTATGGGCAGCTGGGAGCAGTCCCAACCATTTTACCCACTTGCCATACAAATACTAATACTTTTTATGAGAATGATGATGTAGAAGAGTTTGGAAATCATTAATCCAAGGCACTCCCCACTTATTTAATTAAGAACAGCTTGTAGGGATAAACAAGTGAGAAATAATGGGTAAAGCTAAAGCATTTCTCAAACATGAAGTACTACAGTTAATATTTGGCTATTTTCAATTTTAAAACTCTTAAACTATTTAGAATTTGTGAAAAGTAAGATATACTTACCCTAAACTGTCCATATAATGATATCATGGAAAAGAAAAGAACAACAGCCAGAGGACCCCAAAAGTCAGGATTGTCTCTCACCACTTGCCTATTAAAACCAAGTGATGGCATTGGCATCAAAACACATCGAATTTTGTAGTAAATATCCTTTAGGTCGATATCCAATTCTTCCCTATAATTTTAAAATAAGAATTCTTAAAAAGCACACACTTCTGAATACTGAGACAGTTGCAGCAGAATTTAAGAAAAGTTTAAATATAACATTACAGTCACCACAGATCAACAAAACATTTGCATTTGAAGTACCACATTTCACTGGTTCCATGATGAACATTTTTATCATTTCAACATCTCTAAAGTTGGGATGCATCTCACAATAGCTGGTGTCTTACAACTGCTGTCAGTCTGGAGTGAAGCCAAGTGCTTCCAAGATCTGCCTTTCCTTTTGCCAGTCTCCCGGAGGCACTATCAACTTGGGACTTTAAATAAAATTCTCTGCTTGAGACTTTTTGGGACCATACTGATAAATCAGACTGCAATCCTATATTCTCACAGACACTTTTTCTTCCAACACCCCACCCAGTGCCAAACAGACAAGCAAACTTCCTTGCTGTCTCTCTTTGTATGGTAGGTTATTTCTCATTTATCCTTACACTAAGGAGATAAGATAGCCCTTTGATGTCCTAGCTTTATGCTGTCTTAGGTACTTTTTCTGTTTTATCAATAAACGTGAAATAACTGCATCTTATAATCCATACCATCTTAGATTTGATGAAGTTCGGTATATTAACAGTTAAGAAACAGGATGTTTTAGCACTTGATCTACCAATAATTACTACAGAGAATAACTTGGTAATACCTTGATTTTACAAAGCTATAGGTTCTTCTTTCCAAAATTGTTAAATTCTTCACCTTTTTTCCCCAAGTGATACATAATCACTTAAAAATTTTCAAGTACTATGAAGAAAGTGAAAGTATCCCTATAGTCCTCCCAGTGGTAGCTCTAGAATTTCTATATAGGAGAGAGTTTGGAGGGGTAATCTTTTTGGAAATCTTAAACTGAACTTCCACAGCACGCACCCAAGCACCTTGCTTTTTTACTTACATTGTATGTTCACTTCAGATATCTATAGACCCAGGTAAGTCCTAACAGTTTGGAGTATATTTGTGTGTGATATAGGATTATGATTCTTTTAACTTTTGCCATTCAGTAGGTTAAAAATATTCTCTCATTATTTCAGTTTTACTAGTTACAGTTGACCTGGAACAACGTTGGGGTTATGGGTACCACCCTCAAAGATCCACATATAATTTTGACTCCCCCAAAACTTAACTAAAAGCCTACTGTTGACCAGAAGCCTTCCCAATCACATAAACAGTTGATTAACATATATTTTATATGTTACATGTACATCTACATATACTTTGTGCATTCATGACATACCTTTTTCTTAATTTTTTCGATACTTCTAGGCTGCATGGTTCGTCTGCGAGTTTTTTCACATTGTTGCAAACTCAAAAAAATTCCCAATGTATGTATTAAAAATAATCTATGTACAAGTAGACCTACACAGTTCAAACCTGTGTTGTTCAAGGGTCAACTATAACAGTAAAACTGAAAATAGCTAAAACTTTTGACCAAAAAGGTTAAGATTTTCTATACCTGTCTTAAATAATATGAAAAAATACAATCATCCCACAGACTAGCTCTAAAAAGCCAAAAAATACATATTATTTTTACATACAAGAGTGGCTTGTTATCTTCAGGGTCATCATCTTCAACTTCCAAAAGCCAGCCATATCCTCTTTGTCTCAGAAATGTAGTAGCTGTAGACTCTTTGATAAAATCTCCACCAAGGTTTAACTTGACATCTGGGGATGCTATTGAACCACTGAGATCTAAGGAGAAAAGAGGACAAAACTATAAACCAAGGTAAAATGTGTGAATCCTAACCAACACGAGCATATATCCAACTAAATAATTATCACTTGAAGATCTCTACATATGAACATCTGCTACTGTATACAATCTTTGTATTTTATAGTTGACAGTGATAAAAACAAGACAGCAGGCCCAAAATGGAGTCACTTATGCTAAGTCTCATGTCACCAAACCAAGACTTAATTACAGTTTTGGTCTCTCCCAGAAACAGAACCTTAAACTAGTGAATCAGGAATCACCTGGTCAGCACTAGTGAAGTAATATGCCTGACAGACCCCTGCAATCTCCTAAAGGAAAGTGACCTTGCCATAACTAATCCACTTTTAGCTAGTATAACTTCCTTGTCCCACTTCCTTCTGCCTAAAGTCTTTCGTTTTGTACAGCTCCTCAGAGCTCCTTTCTACCTGCAAATTGGAATGCTGCCCATTTCATGTATCACTGAATAAGCCAATAAAATATTTAAAAGTTACTCAGTTGAATTTTTTTTCAGTAATGATATCTAAAAACCACTTTTTATTTTTACAACAAGAAAACGAAAACAAGAGAGGTGAATTCACATGAAAGGTTTCACATCTAACTAGCTAGCCTTGTACCAGAATCTAGACTTAAAACTGTAACTTTAAAATTTAAATGGAAGATATACACAAAATATATTACAGGATATCACTTTGTTTTTTTTGTTTGTTTGGTTGGGTTTGGTTTGGTTTTGGCTGCACCGCGAGGCTTGCGGGATCTTAGTTCCCCGACCAGGGACTGAACCCAGGCCCGGCAGCAAAAGCACGGAGTCCTAACCACTGGACCCCCAGGAACTCCCAACAGGATATCATCTCGGAGTCCCTTCATTATTATGTACATTATGTGCTTCAGAACAAAGTGATGTATAAATTCTCTTTAAAGGCATTACATATTTATATATACAAACCATTAGACATAATTATTTGCTAAAGGAAAACCGCAGATAACTTCCCTTACTTTTTCATATATTTATTCATACATTATTTCTTTTAAAACTAAATATCTATGCTAAGTACCTCATATATTAATGCTTAGTTTTGGATAAATCTGACTAGTAAGAGTTTCCTACTATTTCAGCTAACTTTTTTCTTTATATAATTACATCAGTTATCTTTAGTTTTGGCAAAATAAAGGTTGTTGGGTTTTTTTACGTCAATTCTAAAAAGCAGTGAAAGGCTTCCCTGGTGGTGCAGTGGTTAAGAATCTGCCTGCCAATGCAGGGGACACGGGTTCGAGTCCTGGTCCAGGAAGATCCCACATGCTGCGGAGCAACTAAGTCCGTGCGCCACAACTACTGAGCCTGAGCTCTAGAGCCCGTGCACCCCAACTACTGAGCCCGCATGCCACAACTACTGAACCCCGCATGCCTAGAGCCCATGCTCTGCAACAAGAGAAGGCACCACAATAAGAAGCCTGCACACCACAACAAAGAGTAGCCCCCGCTTGCCACAACTAGAGAAAGCCCGCGTGCAGCAACGAAGACCCAACGCAGCCAAAAATAAATAAATAAATAAATAAATTTACATAGATAAAAAAAAAGCAGTGAAGAGACTCTGTTATCCACATTACAAAATAAATTCCACTCACAGTCTGTACCAGTGCCTTAGAGGTTACAGATAATCACAGTAGTATATATGTCAAAATTTCTGGTCAAAAAAAAATTGGAAATAGTAAAGGACTTGCTTGAGGTCATACAGGAATTAATAAAAAAACACATTTGTAGGACCAGACAACATGCACTAGTAAACAACCATCAATGTTGTTAACTAGAAGTCAAAAGACTGGAGTGATACTTTAGAAAACAATTTCGGCAACAGCAAACCAGAACACTCAACACAGACTCTCCTTTCCTGGAGATCCTATACAGTAGAACGAAGAGCTTAATTTGCACATTACCCTAAATTCTAGGTTAGCTTTTGAGAACTGCCATTAAAAAATTTTGGCTTAAACTTCAATCAGTGAGTGGATCAATTATGAGTCACATAACGATCTGGTTCTGACAACTCCTGCAATTAATTATAATAAAGTTTGCATTCTGAAGCTAAGTCCTAGCTAAGCTACTAATTAATACAGCAAATCATTAATGCCTTCTGGTCTCCAGTTTCCTATTCAAAGTTCTTTCCAGGTTTAACATTACATGATTCTAAAAAGCTTTTATAGTTAATTCATCTAGAGATAAAATGCAAGTACTTTTGAATTCACTGTCCTTCCCTACTTAAAGCTTAAAAATAGTCCCTATAGATGCTAATTGCCATAGAATCTTGTGATTAAAATATTCTCTCAAAATTACTTTCTGCTTCTTTGTCATACTCTAAGTTGAAAATGAAAGAGTTGAAACTTAACTAAAATTCTACTTCCAACAGGTACAAAGAGTGCCTTTCTTGATTTAACAAGAGGAAAACTTAGATCAGGAAGTCATTAGTATAGCAGTGACATTAAAGGTTTTGGAATTATAAGGCAGGAAAGGACCTTAACAACTGTTTCCTGGCCTCTAGAAAAGACTGCAGTTAAAGTCCTTAATCTAAACCAAAAAAGGATATATAAATTATAGTGCTAAGGAGTGCTGTGAGAAAGAATTGTATATGTTTAGGAGTTTTTCATAGCAGGGATGCAGAACCTCAAAAAGACACCTTTAGCTTATAATTTTGTAGTGTTTTCCATTCTATGCAAAGAAGGAAAATATCATGGACATATGGTAGGAGAATGCTAGAAACAGCAGTCTGACAAATCATCCAGTTCCCCCAAGACACAATTACATGTGTTAAAAATAAAGCAACTGGGCTTCCCTGGTGGCGCAGTGGTTGAGAGTCCGCCTGCCCATGCAGGGGACGCGGGTTCGTGCCCCAGTCCGGGAGGATCCCACGTGCTGCGGAACGGCTGCGCCCGTGAGCCATGGCCGCTGGGCCTGTGCGTCCGGAGCCTGTGCTCCGCAAAGCGAGAGGCCGCAGCAGTGAGAGGCCCGTGTACCGCAAAAAAAATAAAATAAATAAAGCAACAGAAGGGCTTCCCTGGTGAGCCATGGCCGCTGAGCCTGCGCGTCCGGAGCTTGTGCTCCACAACGGGAGAGGCCACGACAGTGAGAGGCCCGCGTACAGCCAAAAAAAAAAAAAAGCAACAGAAAAGTAAAAAAACTCAGTAGTTAGCCTAACATGTGATCAAGCTAACAGGTAAAAAATAATGTCGGAAAACAATGAGAAATATTAAAAAAAAAAAAAGGGGGGGGTGTCACTCCAGGAGCACAGCTGTCTTACATTAAACCACGGTAAGAACCAGCTTGCTTGATCGTCAACTCTAGGACAGGTGTCCAGAATTATAAAACACTGATCTTAAATTAATCCTTTCTTACTACACTATAATATTCTTGTCATTTTCTAAGTAAAAAATAACATAAAGATAATAATAAATGTAAATGGTTTTAAGAGGAAATAATCTTTGAAAGAAATCTTAAAAATGTTTCCACTACTGTTTGGGTTCAGAGAGAGGAAAGAATATCAGTAAGTTTCAAGTTTTATTAAAAGCCACCTGGAAAAACTGCAGAACAAAACTTAACAGTAATCTTCCCTCCCTTTCAACTCAAGTGTATTACTGGGTGAGGGATCTTTTCTCTGAATCTTCTCCTCAGCCTGAGAACTTCACTTTGAAGAATTCAGTCAGTGTAGTATGAGAGTATACTCAGGGTGAGATTTACTGATCTGCCCCTACAAAAGTTCTAGATTTCTATGAAAGAAGAGTAATCTGCAATGAACATGAACATTTTGTTGGTACTTGCCAACTTCTTACATAACATGAATAAGCGTTTTCTTACTTAACAAGCAACCAAGAGCAAGGACAAAAATAATTCCATTTTATCTGAATGAAAATGAAATGAAATCCATGTGTGCTTAAATCTAAACCAGAATTGACTATTGTGCAACAAAATAAAACAAGCACATGTTTCATACTAAAGGGACAAATTCCACTGTTCCATTTTAGTTATAAAAACATTTTAATGCGTATATAGGCCAATGAAAGAGCTCAAGAAACCAACACAAGTATATAATGATTTTATAATTGCTAGACCTATATTGGAGTTGATTATGTTACTCCATGAGAAAAACTTTTAAAGCCTTGTATAAAATTGTGTCCTAGGTTTTATATATATATATAAAATTGTGTCCTAGGTTTTATATATATATATATATTATATATATATATATATATATACTTTTTAATTTTTTATTTATTTTTGGCGGTGTTGGGTCTTCATTGCTGCGCGCGGAAGCGCCTTCTCTAGTTGCGGTGCACAGGCTTCTCACTGCGGTGGCTTCTCTTGTTGCAGAGCATGGGCTCTAGGCACACGGGCTCAGCAGTTGTGGCTCACGGGCTTAGTTGCTCCGCGGCATGTGGGATCTTCCCAGATCAGGGCTCGAACCTGTGTCCCAGGCACTGGCAGGCGGATTCTTAACCACTGCACCACCAGGGAAGCCCCTAGGTTATATTTTTATTCATATCATTTTGGTTTACGATTTCAGTAGCTTTACTATTCAATATTGCCAGTTAATTTTCATATTGCACATAATATTAATTAAAATCAATTACATCTCCTGAGCCTACCTTTAGAAAAATCAAATCCCATTTTGGCATAAATCAGTTATCTAACAGAAATTTCTTTTATTTGCCTTATGAGTCTTTTAAGTTTTATTTTGAAATAATTATAGATTCACAGGAAGTTGCAGAGAGGTTATATGCACCCTTCACCCTGTTTCCCCCAATGGTACCATACCATCATACGTACTATCAAAACCAGGACACTGACACTGATACAGTTGATAGACCTTATTCAGATTTTACCAGTTTTAAGTGCACTTATTTGTGTGTATGTGTGTATAGTTCTATGCAATTTTACCACATTTATGGATTTGTGTAATGCCTTACAAGTTTAAAATTTATGAAAAGAAATAGATTAATTTTTTTAAAAGATAAATCTTGCTTAACTACCTTGTTTTCTTCCCAAGAAAGGTTGACTAAAAAGTCATTTTCAATTTTCAAACACAGAAGAAAAGCTATTCTTGCACCCATTATATATCATATATTGTACTTCTTGAGCACATTGTATAGAAGATACTTGTGATAATATCTATCTGGATATAATTTTTTAAAAATCAAGTAGGAAACTTTTAAAGAGGAAAAACTAAAGATTCCTCTATCAACACTACTAAATTATATTAGAAGTGACATCTTTCCTGGGGAGGGAGAATGTCACACAAAGTAGGCTAAATGGACACCTTAACAGAGTAACAGAAAATTATTGTTTACTCAAAAAAGCCTATTAACACAAAAATTATTGCATTATTATGTCTATAAATTACTGATCACAATAAAGTATTATGAGTTGTATATACTATCATTTTTATATAGGAGTGTCTTAGTCTGTTTAGGCTTCTATATAACAAAATACCATAGACTGGGTGGCTTATAAACAATAGAAATTTGTTTCTCACAGTTCTGGAGGTTGGAAGTCTAAAGTCAGAGTGTCAGCATGGTCAGGAAAGGGCTCTCTTCTGGCTAGCTGACTTCTCCTTGTGCCCTCACACGGCAGAAACGGGTAGGGAGATCTGTGAAATCTTTTTTATAAGAGCACTAATCCCATTTATGAGGGCCCCATCCTCATGACCTAAGTATCTCCCAAAGGCTCCACTTCCCCACTGGGCATTAGGATTTCAACATATGAATTTTGGGGGACACAAACATTCAGACCATAAAAAGAAGTAAAAACACTGAGGAAGGCTGAGCTCAAAAAGCAATATATTGAGCCCAGTCCTCTTCTGTAGACTTATACAATCAAGTGTCAGTTTAACGTTGTAGTTATTTCAAAAGCATTTAAAACTCAATATTCCCAAACTGAATTCTTGATAGTTAAGGTCTTCCTCCAGTTTCTTATTTCAGTGAATAGTACCACTAATCCCATCCAGCACTGTAAACCAGAAGTTTAATTATCCTTGACAATTTCCTTCATTCACATGCTCCCCAAACCATTCAACCACAACTAAATTCTATCGCTTTTACCCCTAAATATTTTTTGAACCTGCCCACTTTTCTCCATTTCTGCCACCTGCACCATGCTCGTGCAAACTAACATCTCCTGTCTGTATGACTATAATGGTCTACTAACTCCTCTCCCTAGTCATTCTCTTTCTAATCCATTCTCACCTATAGGCAGAAGAATATTTTTAAAATGCAAATCTTTCACTCTCCCGTTTAAAATCCTTCAGTGGCCTCCCACTACTTTTTCAGCTCAAATCTAACAATCTCTACATGCCCTATCTACTTCTCCAGAACAATTTTCTGCCTCCCTACCCACCGTGACCCTATGTTCTAGCCATATTAAGCCTCTCAGTTCTTTGAATGAACCAGGATCCCTTGTACCTCAGGGACTTTGTACCAGGCTGTCTCCCCTAACTTCAGATAATTAAATGCCACCCATTCTTCAGTTCCTAGATATACTTTGTTTTTAATATATAAATTTATTTATTTTATTTATTATTTTTGGCTGCACTGGGTCTTCGTTGCTGTGTGTGGGCTTTCTCTGGTTATGGCGAGCAGGGGCTACTCTTCCTTGTGGTGCAAGGGCTTCTCACTGCGGTGGCTTCTCTTGTTGCTGAGCACGGGCTCTAAGCAAGCAGGCTTCAGCAGTTGTGGCATGCGGGCTCAGTAGTTGTGGTGCACAGGCTTAGCTGCTCTGCGGCATGTGGGATCTTCCTGGACAAGGGCTCGAACCCGTGCCCCTTGCATTGGCAGGCGGACTCTCAACCACTGCACCACCAGGGAAGTCCCCTAGATATACCTATTTAAAGAAATCTTCCATGATCTCCCTGACTAGATTAGGTTCCTTTCATAGTCCCCTGGACTTTTCCTTCATAACATTTATCACTGTTTATAATAATGTATTTGTATGATTATTTGGATAATGTCTGTAAGTTCGCTGATGGGAGGAACTAAGGTGTGTTTGTTGTAGTTTTGTTTTGAACACGTATCTCCAGTACCTATAACAGTGCCTGGCCCATAGTAGGCAACCAATAAATGTGTGCTGGTTGGATGAATTAATTAATATAAGGGCAAATAGCTCCACAGAGCTTATATCAAGAAGAGACATCAGAGGTTTTTAATAAAGTAAATATACAAAATCAGATTTGCATTGTGTAAACATAATCTTAGCTGCACTGTGGAGGGCTGATTTAAGTGGGGGAGAGATTTGAGGAGGGAGTATGGTCAGCAAAAAGTATAGATGAGAAATGGAAAGGACTTGAACTAAGGCAATGTCAGTAGAAAGGGAAGGACAGATTAATTACATAGCTATTCTGGAACTATTCTGAAATAATTTGATGACCAACTGAATATGAGAAAGTGAGAGAGAGACTAGAGACAAGTTTCTGGCCTTTGGCAAAAGGAACTATATCACAAACAATAAGTCATTTTCACTTTAGTACCTTTCTCACTTTCAACATTGGTTAATTAATCCACCAATAAATATTTAAGGATTACTTATTTCTATAATGCCCTGAGAGTGATATAAAGAAGTGAGATACTTCAAGGAGTTCAAAATCCAACTGACAGTATATCCAAGCAATGGAATTTTATTCAGCCAGAAAAGGAATGAGTTACTGATTCATGCTGTAACATGAATGAACCTTGAAAGCATTATGCTGAGTGAAAGAAACCAGTCACAGAAGGTCACATATTGTATTACCCCATTTACATGAAATATCCAGAATAAGCAAATCGATAGAGACAGAAAGTAGATTAGCAGTTGCCAGGGACTGGAAGGCAGGGAGGGAATAGAGAGTGACTGAAAATGGGTACAGGGTTTCTTTTTGGAGTGCTGAATATGATACAAAACCCTACTAGTACTGTAAAACACACTCTTGTGTAGGTAAATGACAATGCCTATTGCCAACAGATCATAGGTGCCATAGGAGTAAAGAGACCTAAGCTATCAAAGAGGTGGTCAGGAAGGCTATGTGGAAGTAGAACTGGAATCTGGCCATGAGAGATAAGTGGATGAGCAGAGAAGGAATAAGAAATCATTCCAAAGATGGGAGAAAATATCTGCAAATGATGCGACTAACAAGGCCTTAATCTCCAAAATATACAAACAGCTCATGAGGCTCACTATCAAAAAAACAAACAACCCAACTGAAAAATGGGCAGAAGACCTTAATAGACACTTTTCCAAAGAAGACATACAGATGGCCAGTAGGCACATGAAAAGATGCTCAACATCACTAATTATTAGAGAAATGCAAATCAAAACTACAATGAGGTACCACCTCACACCAGTCAGAATGGCCATCATTAAAAAGTCTACAAATAACAAATGCTGGAGAGAGTGTGGAGAAAAGGGAACCCTCCTACACTGCTGGTGGGTATGTAAGTTGGTGCAGCCACTACGGAACAGTGTGGAGGTTCCTCAGAAAACTAAAAATAGAATTACCATATGATCCAGCAATCCCACTCCTGGGTATGTATCCGCACAAAACTGTAATTCAAAAAGATACATGCTGGGACTTCCCTGGCAGTCCAGTGGTTAAGACTTCGCCTTGCAATGCAGAGGGTGCAGGTTCGATCCCTGGTCAAGGAGCTAAGATCCCACATGCCTTGGGGCCAAAAAAACAAAACATAAAACCGAAACAATATTGTAACAAATTCAATAAAGACTTTAAAAATAGTCCACATTAAAAAATCTTAAAAAAAAAAAAGATACATGCACCCCTATGTTCATAGCAGCACTATTCACAACAGCCAAAACATGGAAACAACCTAAATGTCCATGGATAGATGAATGGATAAAGAAGATGAGGTACATATATACAATGGAATACTACTCAGCCATAAAAAAGAATGAAATCATGCCATTTGTAGCAACATGGATACAACTAGAGATTATCATACTAAGTGAAGTAAGTCAGAAAGAGAAAGACAAATACCATATGATATCACTTATATATGGAATCTAAAATATGGCACAAATGAACCTATCTACAAAACAGAAACAGACTCACAGACACAGAGAACAGACTGGTTGCCAAGGGGGAGAGGGGTGAGGGAGAAAAGGACTGGGAGTTTGGGATTAGCAGATGTAAACTATTATATATAGTATGGATAAACAACAATATCCTACTAGCACAGGGAACTGTATTCAATAACCTGTAATAAACCATAATGGAAAAGAATATTAAAAAGAATGTCTACATGTGTATAACTGAGTCACTCTGCTGTACAGCAGAGACTAGCACAACATTATAAATCAACTATTCTTCAATAAAAAAGAAATAAAATTTTTAAAAATAATAAAGAAATCATTCCAAGGAAAAGAAAGGGCAGAGACAAAGGCATGGAAGCCCAAGGCTTATAAAAGGCACAGAGTTCAAAAGTTGTGGAAGATAGGTTGGGGACAAAGTGTTAAGAGAATAAATATCAGGCAAAAAAACCCTAATATTTTTAAACTTGTCTTTATAGGTAAGTGTTTCTTTATGCATGTTCTGTGGAATCTGGATCCTATGAGATGCCCTCTACAAAAAGCTTTTGATATTCACTAAGTTTGGAAAACCCTGCATACTACAACCTCCATTTGGAGTTTCAGAACTAATATTGGCATATTAAAGGCTCTGGGAATTCTGCATTAAGGAAACTGGTTTAACTTAGCTTAACACATTATTTACCCAATTTTTGTCATGCAACCTTTCCCCTTTGGGAAACACTCCTGAAGGTCCTTCTGTAGATGATAGGAAGCAAGTCAAGTTCCAGCAGAATGGTAGGAATTGCTGGATGCTGAGGAAACAGGAAATAAGAAATAGTTTAGCTGTGAAAGTAAGGAAAAAGGAAAGTAGTAGATTTAATTAAAAATTCTGTCAATTAGGAGGGGACCTGTGAGTGATGATCGTGATGGAAGAAACAGAGGAGAAATAAAAAATGCTAGAGAGAAAAACAAAGAAAGGTTCCAAAAGAGGCAAGAAGATATGCGAATAAAAGCACTAGTAGAGGCTTATCCTTGGAAAGGAAGAAAGGTTTCCTTTAAGATTTGGAGGAAAGATGAATGTTTTGATATACATAAAATGATCATTAGAGGGAGAAAAATATGAGGACGGGAAAATGGCTATTGGGTGGCTTAGATCATCTTTCTTGGTTAGTTGTCTCTGTTCACGCCCTTTCCAACCACTTGTTGGACTTCTGTTGAATTAGTGTTGGCTTCAGTTCTAGCAGCACAACACCTTTATCTTAATCAAAAAGTATCATGTAGTCATCGAACATTTATTAAGTTCCTGCTATATACCAGGCTCTGTGCTAGGCAGTGGGTATGATACTGGTAGACAGTAAAACACAGCTTCTAACCCCAAGGGGCTCATGGTCTAAATCAGCATTGTTTTAGGTCTGTGAAGATTGAGAAGTATAAAATACAGGGACTGCTTCGACCAATTATTGCATTTGCATAATTTATAAGTGAATGCTCTTCCCTTTTTTCAACCTGAAGAACTCCTTTTCCTTCAAAATGTACCTCATCTGTCTCTGAAGACTTCCTTGATCCCTTCCTGCAGTTAACCACTTCCACCTTTGAACCTCTTTTTTTTTTCAATTAATTAATTAATTTATTTATTTTTGGCTGCACTGGGTCTTCGTTGCTGTGCGCGGGCTTTCTCCAGTTGTGGCGAGCGGGGGCTACTCTTCACTGTGGTGCACAGGCCTCTCATTGCAGTGGCTTCTCTTGTTGCGGAGCACGGGCTCTAGGTGCGTGGGCTTCAGTAGTTGTGGCACGTGGGCTCAGCAGTTGTGGCTCATGGGCTCTAGAGAGCAGGCTCAGTAGTTGTGGCACACGAGCTTAGTTGCTCCACAGCTTGTGAGATCTTCCCGGACCAGGGCTCAAACCCATGTCCCCTGCGTTGGCAGGCGGATTCTTAACCACTGAGCCACTGGGGAAGTTCCTGAACCTCCTTTTTATAGCATTTATTATGTATGATGAATTCTTTAAAATCTCATTCTTATTAAGCCATTTCTTGGTTAGGGACTTCCTCATATACAGTCCCTTGCATATGGACATACTCCATCCTACATATACAAAACATTACCTATCTTTCAAATTTTGGCAAAATATGACCAATATTAAACTGTCCCTGATCTTCTAGCTATAAAAAATTTCCTCCTCTTTTTGTTGATCTTTCATAATATTCTAAATCAGTGCCTCTCAAGCTTTAATGTGCTTATGAATCACTTAAGGATGATCTTGTCAAAATGTAAATTATGATTAAGGCAGATTCTGCATTACTAGAGCCCAGTAATGCCAATGCTGCTGGTCTGTGGAAATAAAGCAGGCAAAGAACTACTTATTTGTGTGACACAAAATAAAGTCAAAGGACTGTCTTAAAGACGTCTATATTATACTTAATGGTATCATTACTTTTTTTTTTTTTTTGGCTGCGTTTGGTCTTCATTTCTATGTGCGGGCTTTCTCTAGTTGTGGTGAGTAGGGACTACTCTTCGTTGTGGTGCGCGGGCTTCTCATTGCGGTGGTACATTCTTGCATTTATACACATGCATTTCATTACTGCTTTTGGATGTAGTTTTACACCACAGAACTGAATATAAAGTCTGGATTTCATTATTCATTTATTTATTCATTTACTAGCTTATTCACATAGTCTACGTTCTTTTTTTTTTTTTTAGTCTACGTTCTTTTAACTTGTACTTATGGACCTTGCTTTTATACACGTTACCTTAAGTAATTTTCACAATATTCTTATAAGTGTGATTTTCGTTTTATGGATGAAAATGTGAGTTTATAGAAGCTATGTAATTTGGCCAATATCACATAGCTTCTGTAAGAGTCAGAACTTTAACTGAAGTCTTCTGGCTCTAAACCAGTAACTTTTTAGTTATACCATCCAAAATGTGCTAGGTTTTATAGTCCCAAGTATCAATGTCATAGGAGATAAAAGAAAGCAGAAATCATTTATTCCTTCAACAAACAATTACTTTGTGATGTTAATATTCTGGGTTCTGTGCTAAGTGCTGGGATATAGAAAAAATTAGGGACATTTCTGTTTCTGAGGAACAGTTAAGCAAATTTTCAGCAAGAAAGGAGTATTTGAATTCAGCCTTAAGTTTCATCTTGGGGGCTTCCCTGGTGGCACAGTGGTTGAGAGTCCACCTGCCAATGCAGGGGACACGGGTTCGTTCCCCGGTCCGGGAGGATCCCACATGCCGCAGAGCGGCTGGGCCCGTGAGCCATGGCCGCTGAGCCTGCGCGTCCAGAGCCTGTGCTCCGCAACGGGAGAGGGCCACAACAGTGAGAGGCCCGCATACCGCAAAAAAAAAAAAAAAAAAAAGTTTCATCTTGGGGTAAGAAGGAGAAAAGCATTCTAAGCATGAGGACCTTGATACACATAGGTTTGGAGACAAACACCAAGGCACATTTTAAAACAAAGGACATGTACAAATTAGTAACGATAAGTATCACTGAGAAAGAGACTTGGACAGAATCTAGAAGCAAGGTATACAATAAAACCTCTACAAGCTAAAAACATCCATGGTTAGATAAACACCATAAGAGGGGAAAAGCAAGAATTTATGTGACACGCTTAGGAACTAGAGAAGAAACTTGGTGTTGCAGAGTCAAATGTTTATGTTAGAGAACAGTAAAAAAATAACCGTGGCACCAATTAATAATGAAACCCAAAGCAGCAGCAACACTGCTAACAAATACTGAGCACTTAACTCTTCTAGGTGTACTAAGCGCTTTGCATTTGCAAAATGTTTGCGCACTTGGGTATTATTATTCTCATTTTATGTATACGAAAACTGAGGTTAAGAGAGATTAAGTAACCTGCCCAACATCACAAAGATAGTAATTGGTAAAGACAGGATGCAAATCCAGGACTCTATACTTCAGATACACTATTCAGTTTACAAAAATATATGTCAGACTCATCATGGTTTAGTATAAAGAAATCTTAGGAAACAGAACGCTAGCTCTTAATTCCAGATCCTTCATGTGGAGGTTACTGAACTTCTCTAAGCCTCAGGTTCACTAGACCTAGAGTCTGTCATACAGAGTGAAGTAAGTCAGAAAGAGAAAGACAAATATCGTATGATAACACATATATATGGAATTTAAGAAAAAAAAATGTCATGAACAACCTAGGGGTAAGACAGGAATAAAGACACAGACCTACTGGAGAACGGACTTGAGGATATGGGGAGGGGGAAGGGTGAGCTGTGACAAAGCGAGAGAGAGGCATGGACATATATACACTACCAAACGTAAGGTAGATAGCTAGTGGGAAGCAGCCGCATAGCACAGGGATATAAGCTCCGTGCTTTGTGACCGCCTGGAGGGGTGGGATAGGGAGGGTGGGAGGGAGGGAGACGCAAGAGGGAAGAGATATGGGAACATATGTGTATGTATAACTGATTCACTTTGTTATAAAGCAGAAACTAACACACCATTGTAAAGCAATTATACCCCAATAAAGATGTTAAAAAAAAACACAGGAATAAAAAAGCTCAGCAGGATTCTTAGAAAGATCAAACAAGCCGTTTGCTTAAAATACTGTAAATTTAAACTGTATAATGTTATAAACTTGAGGGTATTATTATACAAATATCTATCCTTGTCTGTATATCCCTGGATATACAGGGAGTCTATACAATCTTGGAGGCTATACGGAGAAGTCTGAATAAATCTTACGGATTTTACTTATTCCAGGTTTCTTGGTTTAATATATGGAGTCAATGGATTAGCTTGTTATATTATTGTCAGATTTCTTAGGCATATTTAAGAAAGGTAATTCCTGGAGGAAATGGGGGTATTAGAACTACAAACACAGATATATAAGTCTGAACAAACATCAGGTTGTGATACTCAATTTTTTGTGTATACAGACAATTTTTCCTTAAAGTCTGGAAAACTATGGTTGGTTATTCCTCCCCAAGCACTAGGCTACCAAATGTAGATGAAACAAACTAAAATATTTTGGGTTGCTATATTTCACCAAATTTCCATATTACATTTAAATGTATCAGCTATGTTCTCTATGATAAAAATTGTATTTTGCATTTTAATATAACCAAAACTACAGTACTATTTTTGTTTTTAAACAACGCCATTCAAAAACCAATACGAGGAAAGCAAAACAGAAAAAGGGAAAGCAAGCTATATTAACTGATGCATTACAAAACTCGATTTCTCAGGAAACACACTAGGTCCTTCTCTAGAATGAAATTTCTATAGTTAAGTATAACTTATTTTTCCATATCCA